>NC_066312.1:20538030-20841060 GCF_905404315.1 Leptidea sinapis | reverse complement strand
CGCTTCATACTTTTGAGTCATCTAGATGTTTCTCCGCCTTAACCAGAGAGATGGTGGTATTCTTGAGATGCAGATACATTTATTTATTTAGCAATAACTTTTATATTTTCTTCATTACAACCGATATACATATAAATATCTGTTTTCGGTTGAACTAAAAACTAATCAGCATATACGTATAAAATGAAACTTTGCATGTGAATGAAATTACAATTCTGACACAAATCACCCCGTTTTGACAACATGAGAAAAGTTATAAGACTTTAATGGCCGAGTTACTTTTGGCCATATTTTACTTTACATAACATATTTCATGATTTTCGGACAACACTTGCGATAGTATATTAGTTACGTATTAAATTTTATTTTAAATAATTTTCATGTATTTAAAGCTTAGAAGTTCGCTTCCTAGTCGGATTATATTATAATGATAATTTAAAGTGGCGAGATTTATTAGTAACGAATATTTTTTTTTAAAAATACTTTTCATAAATTTAACGTATAGAAGTTGGCTTCGTAGTCGAATCTTATATAATAATAATAATAATTGAAGTAGCCAGGTTTATTGTTACGAATAAAATTTTAAATAAAATACTTTTATTTCATTTAACGTATAGATGTTCGCTTCCATAACGGATCTTCGATTATAATGATAATTTAAGTAACGAGAATTATAAGTAACAAATTAAATTTTATACATATTACTTTGAATGCATTCAACGTAAAGAAATTTTCTTCCTAGTCGGATGTTAGATTATATTGATAATTAAAGCAGTGAGATTTATACCAGTTGGATACTTCTTTCACCGGATGCGGATCGGTGGGTACCATAGTAGCGACTTTTAGTCTTAAGTGTGCGCTGAGACGCAGAAGACGGAGTTCCACGCAGCACAGGGCATAGCAGTTTTAATAATATTATATTATGTAGTAAGTAGTAATAAGGTATGTAGTATGGTGACGAGCGCATTTGAAGTGCCACTCAGAATTTTTGGGTTTTTCAAGAAGCCAAGAAGAAGAAGAGTGGCATTGTAATGGGCATGGCGTATCAGTTACCATCAACTGAACGTCCTGCTCGTCTTGTCTCTTATTTTCATAAAGAAAAATTGTATTTGTTGGATACGATTAATAATTATAAAAGTATTCACGACCACCACGTCTTCGGAATGCTTACACAAACAATGAATTCGAGCTCTAAAAGCTGATGCATCCAATATACGATAATTTATGTTTATACAGGTTATTTCTTTATAACTTTCATACAATATTTGATTTTATTTAAAACGATTCATATATTGGATGCAGCACCTTACACACAAATTTTTTAAGTATATTGCGGCCATTGTAAAACACTCTATTTTTTTGAAAACAGTGGCTGTTGAGTAACTTGTATGTTCTTCTCATGAGCGCTATTTTTTTCGAGCATATGGTGGATTCAGTAATTTAAAAGAAATATTTATAGTGACGATTCAAAAGCGCTTAGTTTAAGCTTATTTGAATAAAATTAATTTCAATTTAAATTAATAATCAAAAAATCTTCATTACACTGCATATATAAACTTAGTTGCCGACAAAATTATCCTTCGCAAGTCAATCAGGCAGGTACATTAATGTAAGAGTTTTTAATAAGTTAACTAATGAAAGTTTGTGATCTTCAACAAAAGTGCTCTGAAAGGCTTTGAAGGCTTTGTCGGCACGTAACGCTGTCTACGGATTTAAATATTATATTATACTAGTGGACCCGACAGACGTTGTCCTGTACACACGTCTTAAATTTGAAAAATCAATCCGGCCGTTAGTAGGAGTTAACTAACATACACATGAGCAGGAGAATTATATTATATGTAGGGAATTGAGAATGTATACCAATCGCAAATTCACTGGAACACACAAAAAAATCATTAAAATCGGTCCAACCGTTTAGGAGGTAGTTCAATTGTGAATGTAAACCATTCTCGAATCCACCTGAAGACACACAGAAAGTTTCATTAAAATCGTTCAAGCGGCTTAGGAGGAGTTTAGTTACAACAGACGCACAAAAGAAATATATATATATATATTAAGATTGTTATTAGTGGCTATAAAGTTAGAACAACATTTTAAATAATGATAATAACAGACTTGCACTACTTTTATCTATTATTTTAACTTATTTAATTTGGAACCAATAATGAGCGATGCGGGACTCGAACCTGCAACCTCTCGAATTCCGTCCCAGCGCTTTTTCCAACTGAGCCAGTAGTCGTAAGTTTTGGTATGTTTTGTTCAACTGTTAGGTTGTGGCTCCATCTACTGGATCTACTGTACAGTTGATGGAAGCACTAATTAAATAGTTTAATTTGTATGATTAATCTCATAAGTAAGGGTTATCACTTTAAAATAACAAATTGTTAATAAAAAGTGAAGGTGAAACTTAAGAAAAATTAACATTGTTTATCCTTTGTTACTGTAAAAGCTAGCACTATCTACACATTAATGAAAACGTGATGTCTATTGTTTTTGAATACTGGTAACCCACCAGTACTCTAATACAAAATACAATTAAGTATTGATATATATATATATATATATATATATTCAAAATAACAATAATTTTACAACACTTTACTTTAAACTTTAATCTTCATACTGTCAGAACTCAGAACAGTATAACTCAAAAAATATGCGGCTTGGGATTTATTCGCTTATATTCACCTAATCTAAGAAAAATAGAAGCCTTCTTACCTACGCTTTTTAAGTACCGTACACATATTATCTTCTCAGCAAGTCAATAGTTTCAGGTTGAAATAAAATAATGTCACATTGAAGCTGTTTAAAAATAAAAGTTATAAATTTCTATCCAAGTAGCTCTATGTTTTAAAATACGAATGTCACTAGTTTGTAGTTCAATCAGTCTTATCGGGTACTAGTGTTAATGGAACCTCTCTAAGTGCTCAAGTCAGTCTCGGACTTGCCGTATTTTAAAACAAAGTTCTTAGTGTCTTAGTCAATACAGACTGACGGAAAAGCAAAATGCTATTAATGTTGAATCTTTATTTTGACATCGAAGTCATCGCCTCACCCAATTTTCATTAGTGTTGAAATCATCATTCGCTAGGACTTCTCATTATTATTAAACCGACTTCGAAAAGGAGTAGGTTATCAATTCGAATGGTATTTTTTTATGTATGTACACCAATTACGCTGAGATTAATGATCCGATTTTCGTGATTCTTCTATAGTTTGATACGGAATGCTTGCCATTTAACATTTATATAGTCTGGGTTAGTTTAAACTACGGGGAGTTTAAATTTTATAAACTTTATTATGAATTATTTGTTTACGTAGATGAAGTAATTATAGTTTGTTTACTGCTTATTTAAGATTTTTCATTATAATTCATTTATATTGATTATATATTATTATTTTTAACTTTTTTATCAATAAGTGGGTCTAAGGCTACCTATCATTCATAGCTAACAAACGTTATTCAAGACTAGCTGACCCGGCAAAAGTTGTTTTGCCATATAACTTTTTTTTAGGGTTCTACGGTTTTTTCTGCGACGTATTTTACAAATATAGCTACTATGAAAAAGTATATTAATTTTTTGGGTTAATACATAGTATATACATATATGTGACACTCACAAAAAATTGAATTTTTATTCGTAACAGCATCAAAATCGGTTTAGTAGATCGAAGAGAATCGGGACTTGTTCTATTTCTCTTCTTACATCCGCCTGACTCGCTTTTGATAATTTTTTTCTTTATACAGAAATTTGATTTCTACAGATTTATTATAAGTATAGATATTTCAGTGACTCACATGAACGTGAAATAGGGGATCTATACTGCTTAAGGCACGCGTTTTAATCCTTTAAAAAGTGTTTTGTTAAATGGACGTCCAGAAAAACGTTCCAAACCACAATCATGTCGAAATTGAGTTAACAACACAAAACTGGTCACATGATTCATATTAACGGACTGACAAAAAATGGCAGCCCTACTCACTCTATAAATGACATCATGACTTACCATATGTATGGAATACACAAATATTTATTAAACTTTAAACACGAATTCCTTAAAATGTGATGTTTGTGGCTTGGAAGATTTTTCAGGAACTATGTCCAAATGTACAGTAGTCTTTTAAAAAAAGGAAATACTAAAGCCCATTTTATCAGCTAGCCACTTTACCGTCAGTACTACTCATTAGTATGTTTTAAATCATGCAAAACTCTTTCATCTTTAATTAATTTAGACGACAAGCAATCTCACAAAGTTCAAAGTAAATTCAATTTATTATTAAGTGTTCTGAGCAGCAAATGTGCGGACTCCTGTTTATATAATAAACATATAATGATGTAGTAAACAATGCCTTCATCCAAATATGTGATAATATCAGGGTAAATGTTTGATTCTGGTCACGTAAAAGTTATCTGTACTTCGCTCGGGGTGAACATCTGTTTGAAACGTGCAATCATTAAACTATGCGGTCATCGGATGTGTCCCGTGTAAAAAACAATTTTTTCTGTAGCCGTATTAACACTGGTTAAAAACTTCTAGAAACTTTGCGATCTTACATGCCAGTTTAATTTCATACCGAGTTTTGTGGTTAGAGATAAGCGACGGCTTTTTTTGTAACAGACAAACGTGTAGTATAAATAGGTATAATTATAAGTTAACTCTATTGGTTATACCAATATTAATGAAACGAGCAAAGCAGACGTCGCACAAATATGAACAACAAGACTATCCCTAACGGAAATATAGCAACATAGGTTAGGTAATCGAGTCTATTGTTACTGTTACTGTATTTTGATTGATAAGTCGTAAACAGTCAGCCACTCATGGAATAAGCTATTGAGTATTTTGTATATTAAAGAAGCAAACTACTAAGCTAACGCACGCATTGTCATAGTTGATCACGTATTATTGGGCTGTCAAGTCGAGTATACGCAGCTATATTCTAAGTCTACGCTCGAATCTACCATGGAGTTCCCATACCATGTAAATTCATTAGATTAATTGCCTTGCTATTACCACTAGGCTCACCTCTGAGTCATTCAATTCACTGATTCAGTGTCGTTAACACTTGGTTAAAATATACAAATCTGTCTTAATTCGGGGAATATTAATCCCAACATTATTTATTCCTGTCGCCGTCTTCCAAAATCGCGACTCCACGCCTTCATTAGCATCCTCACTTTGGCGTTAATCCACAGCGCAATCACAGTAAGGAGTGAATTTCCAACCGCCGTGTCTCCAGAAGGATATAAAATTACATAAAATAAGGAATAATTTATACCAATAACTGGATTATGTGGGCCTGCAGATTTCACTTGAATCTGTTGCATAATTTAAATATCCTATTTAAATATAAATATCTAATTGATAAAGACGACAGGAAGCAGTGTATGTGCATGCATACATGTAACCCGTATACTACCAATACTCTAATTATGAGCAGCCATATATATTTTACTCTTTTTAACCGATTTCAAAAAAGGAGGAGGTTCTCAATTCGTCGGTTTGTTTTTTTTCTAAATAGAATTTGAAGATAGCTATACCTAACCGTCGCAAAAGAGCATTGAATTCGTATAAAAAAACGTGCGCGCCTTTGAACGAAGTTAAATTGTAAAAAATATGGTACTCATATATTTTTTTGCATGTGTTTTTTAACGCACCCATCATCTGGTATGGTCATCCTTCAAATTATTCTTATAGTGTCAGTAGATAATAAAAATATTTTTTTTCTGTTGTTTTATTTACGTTTGACGTAAAATAATCAGAAAATTAGAAGTAAAGTAATAAGGTTATGTATCAGTGAAAATTTGTCTGTATTTAATCATTTACGTATAACATGATCGTGTCAGGCAAGTATATTTGGATTTATCTATAGACCTTTGTATGCCTTATTGTTTCTTACAGACTTGCCCATACCGACCAATCTACATTGACCTCCCTTATATCTACCGATATAGATTATCAAACTTTGCCTTTATCGGGATTCAAACCGTATTCCTTAGCTCAGAGATCAAGATTATAAACCAATAGGCTAAGAGTTAGTGAAAAGTCTACGATTCTACTTTAAAAATAGAAACACAACGAAATCACAAACTATCGTTGATCTAAAGCAAAATTTTAGTGAATGGTCTAAAAGGCAGGTTGCACACGATCAATTACTTTTATTGTGTCTTATACAAAATCGTTACTATGTAATAATTTTGATACCTTCCGTTACTAACTAGCAAATAATCACATATTCCTTAAGAAAATATTATATCTATCTATATTTCATATACATAATGAAATAAACACTAATATACCTTCACTAGTATTTAGATAATTATCTGGTGATATACATTCCTACCTAGATATTTTACCTGTAAATTATGTTTTACCTACATAAATGGAATACTATATTATATTATATTACTTAGTTGTTTTTCCTCTCAAAATTATTAAACTACTACTCATATTGTGCATTATTATAGTCAAACATAAACATTCTTGAATTATGGAATAACCATCCGATACACGGGGAGTACTTATATGCTAAACACAGGGAAACTTAGTTTGGAGTTAGAGCTCAGGCATGTCTAGTACATGTTGACTAGTAGATTGTTGTCCTAATGTAGACTACATACCTACACTCTAGCAAAATATCAATTTTCTGGAAAGGCACCAGCTTTTATGTCTGTTTCACATTAACCTACTGCCTGTATGTGCCTAGTTTTTTTTAAAGACCTTGCAATAAAAATATCGTACCTACTTGTCTAGATGCACTTACCAAACCAAAGTATGTAGGCTTCTTCTTAATGTTTGTATATAAAGGTTGTGATGCATAATTTTGTGCAGGAGGTATTATGAGTATGTAGTAAGTTGTACATGGTTTTTTGTATGATACGTTTTCTTTTGAGACAAAATAAAATATTTGTATTTGTAAAATCAAATCCACAAAGTAAATTGGAGTTTATTAACCTTACCATACGTTTTGAAATTTCTTAAGCCTCTAACAGTACAGACCAGTATATAAAGAACAAGTACAAACCAGATTGACCCAAATAAATAAACAACCTAAATAAATATACTTAAGGATTTAATTATCATTTAATTTTATAAATAATTCAGAATTTAATTTCTATGCTACTACTATCATTATCAAATAAATAAATAAATAAATTAACCAGAGGACTTTTATCGATTTTAAACAAACTTTATAATATTTACATAGAGTTTCTTGCGCCGCTTCTTATGCCTTAGAGCGCCATTTGTTTCCGAAGTGGTACTAGTATTAGAAGTGACATCAAAATGAATTCTATAGAAATAAATTTTGAGAAAATGAAATAACGTAAAAATAAATTTATTACTTGTGGAAATTTCGAAATAAGTCAAACGTCTAAAATGGGTGAAAATCACTTTCAAAGATTCCATTGACAGTTATAATGAAGCTAATTAAAGCATAAAAAAATTCAATAAATTTAAAAATTTAATAATAATTCATAAGCTTTCAATCGTCGCGAGCTTGATATTTATTTTGTGATCAGCCTAAAAGGGAAAAAATTCTGCTCACGATAGCATAGCGCGTTTTCAATTCTTCTCCCTTGGGAAATAAGTTTCTTCTGTAAGAATATTATCGTACAGATGTTGGAAGTGTTAGGATTATGCCCAAAGGATTTCGTCCATATTATGGAACCTATCGGTGTGTCAACTATTATTACATTGGCTACAGCTCCTGTTCTTATTGTATTTGATACGGTTGATGATGTGAGAAAGTTTTTGATTGATTGACAAAAATAACCATAATAATTGTAACTAGAATAAGGTTAATTAATAAGATTGTATTAAAATACGCAATAATTTTTTTACTTTTTAGTGCATATTGTAACTATTTTTTTGGAAAAGTTCTTGAAATCGGTTGTTTTTTGTAAATTTTTTTAAAGAAATGTATGTTTGTGTGATTTTTTTATTTAAAACCTAGTAAATGAGTAAGCAGTGTGTGTGTATAATTGTCTGATTGTGTGTGTGTATGTCTGTCTCATAATATTTTTGTTTCTGTGTAGGATTTCTCAGTTGAAGTTAAGTAGAGATAATGAAACAGTAGATTTACTTTGTGCTGTTTATTTTTTGCTGTCTGTGGTTTAACTCATTTCGACTTTACAGTACAACCCCATAAGTTAGAGTAAGTTAATGTCTAGATATCATCGTTTTTTATATTATTATACATAGGATATTTATGTACATCGTTATGTATAAAATAGGGGCTACTTTGTGTAATGCAATCACAGCGCTTTGGTTCTCTTTATCACCCCACTCCAATTTAATATCGAAAAATATAGTACAATGTATTGGTGCCAAAATGAGAAAACAGATTAAAAATTCAAATGTAACATTTAGTTTATTTTTAATTGTAACCGTATTTATGGTTAGACTAAGCATACTGCGAAAAGCAAATCACTTATACAAAATTCCCACTTAACGGCAATGCCAAAAAGAATGTATCGGTTTAGTACAGTGTAGCCGAGCACATTAGCGAGGACTACATATAGAATGATTGCGTCTTACGGCAATTATGAAACAATAACCAGGGCTAATGTTCTTGGCCTTAATAATTCTTAGCAGCACAGAGTAACGGAGCACAATGTAGCAGAGTACAGCATAGCCAAGCACTGCGTAGCCAAGCACTGTGTAGCCAAGCATGGCGTAGCCTGCTCTGCGTAGCGTAGCACTGCGTAGCTATAGGCACTGCGTAGCGTAGCACAGCGTAACCGAACACTGAATAGCCGAGCACAGCGTAGCCAAGCACTGCAGTATCGATATCTGATAAATATGCTTACGCTCATCAGATTTCCTTGCCGACAGCTATGGTCTCAAGGCATCTGAGGTAAAGTTCTTCCCATTAAACTGAAAAACCAATCAGGCAAGTACCCAAACTACATCTCAGAGTTACACTTTCTGCTGATTTCTGGTATACATCGTATGATTCTAAAGTTTCAGAAAACATGTTTCTTAACGCTTTTTCATAACCATTCAAAAGTTGTCAGGCTTTACCAATGAAAACTGTTTCATATCGACAACCTGTATAGCCGAGTGGTTAGCGATCCTACCTACTAAGCTAGAGGTCCCGGGTTCGAATCCCGATAGGTGCAAGCATTTATATGATGAATATAGATGTTTGTTTCCGAGTCATGCATGTTTAAATGTATTTATGTATGTTTATATGAATATATTATGTATGTTAATGTATGGTAAGTATATTGTATTAAATATATCATTGTCTTGTAACACAGGCTATATATGCTTAACTTGGGGCAAGATAATTTGTGTAAAAAGTGTGTCAATATTATTATTATTATTATTATTATCTAATCCAAAATAAATAAAAAACACAAACAAGGTTCTCGATTCGTAGACTAGATTATACAGAAATTGGAGGTGAGACACTTAAGATAACTCAAGAATATATTTTTATTTAATTCCCGTTCTAGTTATGGAATAAAATAAGGTACTTACTCGATATGTGAAGTATGGATACATCACCGCATTATTAGACTATTTAGTTAGTTAAGCGCAAGCGCCGACACACTTGTTCGCCTACCCTTTTCCTTCTCGCGCACCCAGAGATAGCCTGTACTCTGTGACCAGTTAAACTAGATGTCAACTAGTACTGATCTTCGTCCAGATATTACAGTGATCTAAGATTAATGCCAGTTTCCAACATCACTCATATCCTTTATCGGCCGTTTTCACTAACGTACTTCTAGTATAGTAGTTCTCGGTAGTAGTATCTAGTATTTATTAGAAATGACATCAAAAATAATTCTAAAGGAATCAATTTTGAGAAAATAAATGCCTTTTATGCCTTTATGCCTTTTAGTTACGGATACATTGCTGTCACTGTTTAATGACAAACCTATCCATAGTTATGTCCAATAAAGTTATAGTCTACTGCTTAATGTTAATAGGCTATTGAAATGTAAGTAAGCGTAAAAGGATAGATTTATCTACCTCTAGTAAGTTAAACTAAGATAGATAGGTTATTGAAAACAGCCGATAGTCCAATGCTTTATGTCGATAGGCTATTGAAATGTAAGTAAGCGTAAAACGATAGATTTGTCTACCTCTAGTAGTTAAACTATGGATAGATAGGTTATTGAAAACGGCCGTAAATCATTGTTATAACTCCTGTGTTCTTCGTATTGTTTTTGATTATTTCATTAATCCGCATTTCTCACTTTTCGGTGTGTCTCTATATGCTATTAACTGTCATAAAGCTTGGACCAGTATAACATAACTGTTGTCTAAGATTTATGTCAATGTATAGCAAACAGATATTCTTCGCCAGTTGGCAGTAGAAGCGGCATGATATAGACCGAGGCTTATGAGGACTAATTTTGCCTGATAACGCCTTCATGGTACATAAAAATTCTAAGAACGTCAAACAGACAGATTCTTGTGTGTAAATTCAAATTCAAATATTTTTATATAAAATAGGATTCAAAATCACTTATATAGATACGTCATAAACTATCACCCATTTAAAATAGACTGCCTCAGACTTGAGAAGAACGGGCGCGAGAAACTCAGTGGGCTTTCTTTTTATATAAAAATATAGATTACAATGTGATATCGTACAATAAACATTTATAATTAAAGAGCCTGACGGTGTTCACTTCGTTTCCAGTCGGTGGTGTCATTGAGGCGCGGACTAACTTGGATTGTAAACGCTACAACCAATAGTACAATATTTGAGTGGATCATGAGGCTAAGCTGCAAATGGGCATTTATTTTACTGGTTTTCTTTTGTTTACTCAAAATATACATATTAAATTGAATAATTGTTCGGTTTAAGTTTTAGAAAAATACTAATTCTATTAAATTGTTTAAAAAAAATAGTGTTGTTATCGCTGAAAATTCAGAGATTTTAAACTCCAAAGTTTATTTTTGGAAAGCAACTTCCAAATTTTTTATTGGACATTTCAAATTATTTATAAACATTCTATTCGGTTCAAATTTTTCTTTAAGTACTTCTTTTTGTAATGTATTTTTTCGTCGGAATATTTTCATTGCGTTACGTTGTAATCGACTCTCTAAGAAACCAATTTTTGTGGATATTGAGGTATGACCGCGCCTTAAGAAAATCGTTTATGCTTTACTAACCTTTCCCACACAAACGTTTTTTAACAATTATTTTTTTTTTTCGCAACACATTTTTTCTATATATTTTTTGGATCGTACTGTAGAAATGTATACATCGCCCAATAAAAGACTTACTAACTCGACTTAACCGAGTAGTAGGCATATCAAGTTTATGTTTGTTCTTCGTGCTAACATTATGAATGTCACAGTTTCTATCAAATTCCTCAATGGGCTTATGCACAAATAGAACATTATCAAGAATTTATTGAGAAGCAATAGTCAAAATGGTTCTTTCTTAAATGATTATTTAGGACCTAGGTTATAAATAGTGTGAATCTTCTGCAGCACAAAGATCGTATTAATATCGGCTGCACTGCCCCATAACAATATACCATATTACGTAATTAATACTAAGAATAACTAAAGTATACTAATCGCACCGTATCTATGTCAGTTAATTGTCTAATTTTTTTAACTGCATATGCTGCAGAACTCAGGCTATTCGCCAATCCTTCGATATGGGGGCCCCATTGCAACTTAGAATCAAGAGTAATACCAAGAAATATAGCAGATTCCACAGAGATGATGATGACATTAGATGGTTTTACCGTTTACTAACTTAAGTTACTTATAAATGTTAAGGTGAGTAATCATTTGGCTTAAAATAATTAAAAAAAATTACTAAGGGTCGGCAACACCGAAACAGGACAATAGTTATTCGGGTCAGAAGTGAGTCCTGATTTAAATATTGGTGTAATTTGACTATATTTCTGAAGCTCAGGAAAGACGCCATATTCAATACAGCTATTAAAAACTAGTGCTACATATGCTTTAGTTATTAGTTTTTTAGTTGTGAGCGAAATTAACCAAATCGCAGTTGTTAGGATCGCGTAGTGGACTAGAAACACCTAGGTAGCTCAAAATGACTTGAACTTGAAGAGTCAGATAGAAAAAAGAGCGCAAGTACCTACAGAAACCCGCTTATTTAAATTACTGCGAAATATTATAAATTTAAAATAAATATACAAGTACAAGAGCACCACGTTTCTATATTTATGTACAAATTACCATTTCATGCGTTAGTCCTGATAATTTGCAATTAAAAATACATTCATGCCATCTGTTAGTACTGAATGTCAGCATCACACATATCCTTTATATCATTTTTATAACTCCTGTGTTCTTCGCATTGTTATTGATTATTTCATTAATCCGTATTTCTCACTTTTCGGTGTGTCTCTGTATGCTATAAACTGAGATAAACCTTAGACCAGTATAATATAACTGATGTCTAAGATTTATACCAGTGCACAGCAAACAGTTCTTCGCCAGTTGGCAGTAGAAGCGTCATGACATAGGCCAAGGCTTATGAGGAATAATTTTGCCTGAAAACGCCTTAATGCTACAATTAAATTCTAAGTAAGTCAAACAGACAGATTCTTGTGTATAAAAAGTATATATGTCTGTGCTATTCGCTAGAGACCTACTTCCAAACAACCTATGTCTCTTGTACGCAACCATTTCATAACATCTTAGTTGCGTATTTATATATCGATATTCCCTGTTTAAGCAAAGATTATTCGTCTCAAACCAACACAGTATCTTTGAGAGTGCATTGTTACCCTTTTTATAAATATCTACACATCGTTTCGCTTTAAAAATAACTGAAGTATCTCTAGCAAATAATTCACTATCATAACAGCTATCATCTACCACAAAAGGTAAGTCTTTAATATATAACAGAGACAAGAAAGGACCGAGAATAGAAACCTGTGGAGCACCAATACCTACAGGTATTATACCCGAAATTTATTATTACTTCATCAATCCGTATTTCCCACTTCTCGGTGTATCTCTATAGGTTGTCAGCTCCCATAAAACTGAAGACAGATAGATATAACTGTGGCCTCAGATTTAGGGGAATTTCCAACAAACAGATATTCTTCGCCAGTCGGCAGTTGAAGCAATTTGTCATAGGTAGAGGCTCATTGTGAATAATCCTGCATCAAAATATTCATAAAAAAATTAAATTATTTTGTTTGAATAATAAATATGATAAAATTCTTTTAAATATGTAGACATAATGTTAAGTAATATATGAAAATAAATATGAGTGTGTTACTAGCTTGAAATTAAATTTCAAACAAATAATGGCTCCTGTAAACATCTTAAGCTTATTGTTATAACAACAAAATAATAATACACATAACTTTAAAATACCTTGGTGTTTATATATCGTTATATTATTTGGTCATTGGAAATGGTGGGCTTTGTAAATATTAGTATAATTATTCAAAAAAATGAAAAAACATATTTACTACCTTTAAATCATTATTTATTTAGTAGTCCAGTTAGTGCATTAGTTACTCGATTACAGACACATTCCTAGACAATCATCATTTTTTAAAACAGATCTATTTGTGAAGATTGTCCAAACAATAAGCTTGGCCAACCAAAATTCTGTAATTATACTTTGACGAACCGATACAAGGCTTCCGAGATCAATGTCTTCCCATAACACTTAAAATCCAATCAGACAGTTACCCAAACTACATCTCAAAGTAACACCTTCTGCTCATTTCTTGCATGCATCTTGTGATTCTAAAGTTTCGGAAAACATGTTTTTTTTAATCTTTTTAACTCTTTCAAATACACTAAAAGAATTATTACTATGACTTAACCCAATAAATGTTTTATAAAAAAATACATAAACAAATTCTCGATTAATTAATTTAACATTATCATTGGCGAGAAACTAACATTACAAGCTATGAAGAGTACGTCTTGATAGTTCATTCTCGTTGCAATGATGCATGTCATTGCAATGAGAACTAAATAGGACAGAAACATTTCGTGAACTAAGCTTATTGTTACTTCATAAATCCTTATTTCTTACTTCTCGATGTATTTCTATAAGTTGTCAACTGGGATGGATCTCAACCAGATATAACTGTGGCTTTAGATTCATACCAATTTCCAACAAATAGATATTCTTCGCCAGTCGACAGTTGAAGCATCTTGACATAGAGATTTATGATGAATAAATCTGCTTGAAAGATTATTTGTGAAACAAGTAAATTATTATTAAATATGTAGACATAATCTTACATTATATAAGAAATTGTGGATTACGCAAATATAAAATATTTATGTGGAATGGTCATTTTTAGTTTAAAGTTTTTTTTTTATTCTATTGTTTTATTACATCTTTGTATCTAGCAGTAAGTCGGTGCCAAGCCAAAGGTAGTACGAAGCATCTTGACATAATTCGAGGCTTATGATGAATAAGTTTGACTGAAAAAGCCTTCATCATAATACTAAATATTAATTGAGTCATGTAGACAGAATCTTGAGATCAAATTTCAAACTACCAACTGCTTTTGTAAACTTACTGCATCTATATCTATGAAATTATGTATTGTCAGCATCATGATCATCAGCCGGAAGAGGTCCACTGCTGGACAAAGGCCTCCCACAAAGATTTTCATGACGATCGTTCCTGCGTCATATTATTTCATACACCTCGATTATATTTCTGTTTTCTTTAATTATTAAGTTTACCATAATATATTCGTAAGAAGTTGAGCTCGTGAGGAGAACATATAAAAAACTCAACGGACACTCTTTTCAATCAAATAGAGTAATTTACAATGGCTGTACGTAACAAATTAGTTTGTAAGGTGCTGTATCCAATATATGAGTCCTCTTTAAATGATATAAACTATTTCATAAAAAGTTATAAAGAATTGACTGTATAAATATAAATTATCGTATATTGGATGCATCAACCTTTAGAGCTTGAATTCATTGTTTGTATAAGGATGCTTCGTGAACATGATAGTCGTGATTACTGTCACAATTCTTAATTGCATACAACAAATACAGTGATTTATTAAGTATAACAGGTCAACCTGGCACCCCAAGCAAGATCCGTTCACGAGTTGACACATGGACCAGCCATCGCTCCCCTCGCACATATTTGAGGGAAGGAGACAGCCCGGCACTCGACGCCACCGCAAGCAATGCCATTCAGTAAGCATGACGAACCATGTTATAGCATACTATTCGTTAGTTAAGCTTATTATTACTTCATCAATTTGTATTTCTTACTTCTCGGTGCATCTCTATAAGTTGTCAACTAGCGTAGATCTAAACCAGATATAACTGTGGCTTTAGATTCAGGCCAGTTTCCAACAAACAGATATTCGCCAGTCGGCAGTTGAAGTGTCTTGACATAGAGGCTTATGATGAATAATTCTGCTTGAAAGATTATTCATGAAATAAATAAATTCTTATTTAATATGTAGATATAATCTTTTAAAATATAATAAAATAATAATGACTGTGTTACAAGCTGGAAACCAAATTTCAAACAAATAATGGCTCTAGTAAACATCTTCAGATTACTGATTCTTAACAATATTATACTAACATCAAAATACCTTCACATATTACATATACAACATATTTATATATCGTCATATTATATAGTCATAAGTAGTCAATGGTGGATTATGTAAATATTTCATATTCAACTCAAAAAGAATAAAAAAATACATTTACTATAAAAAAAAATGAAAATTATTTATAGTCATTCAAAATTTCATATTCCTCGATTGTTTTTACGTAAATTGTAAACTTAGATCTAAATCCAGTATCACAGTTGTCATAGATAAACGCATTTTTTTTAAAACAGATGTACTTGTGAAGATTGGTTGAAAGATAACATTAGCCATTGTACCCTACTCCTGCATCCCTACATAATCTATAATCTGTGACCATGTAAATATTGATGACTTGTCGTGTGACGAAAATAGCCCGTTATAACCTATAGTTATCATCCAATTATATAACTGCAAAATGTTATAAATTTAAACTATATATTCAAGCCCAATCAGCAATTTTCTAAATTTATCTGCAAATATCAAAATATCATATAAGTGTACTAATCACAAGAATTAAAAAAACAATTAAATTCATATCATCCATTAGTTTTGAATAGCAATATTCATCATATCGCTTAAATTATAATTCTGGTGTTAAAGCTATGACCTAGCCCAGATCTTATTCCAGATATAGCTGTGGAATTAGATCTATGCCTGTTATATATCCAGCCTATACAAATTGACATTTTATTTCTCCCCAAAGATTTTCACGACGATATACCCCATTTCATACACCTCTAATATTTTTCTGTATGATATCAAGTGACTTAGAACTATGGCCAGTATCACAGTGGTACTAGATAAAAAAACTAGACCCTTGATGCATAGACAAAATTATACAAACTATTGGGTGAGACTAAGCATACTTGAGGAGAGTATTCGCTATTTAGTTCCTGTTATAATTATGTAATACAATTAGGATTTTAATTTGTGAATAAATTTCTCTATAGATAAGTGAAGTGATGGTGCATCTGAGCTCTTTTGAATCGTCACTACAAAAATATCTTTTAAATTTTTAAGTTTACCATAATATGTTCCTAATTAAGTTGAGCTCGTGAGAGGAACATATAAGATACTCAACGGCCACTCTTTTCAATCAAATAGAGTAATATACATAACAAATTAGTTTGTAAGGTGCTGCATCCAATATATGAGTCCTCTTTAACTTATATAAAGTATTTCATAAAAAGTTATAGAGAATTACCTGTATGAATATACGATAATATATAATGCGATTTTTCGGACTTCATTCTCAGTTGTGGAGATTTCTTTTACGATGGGATTAGGCACAGAGCTATTTTTAATTCGGTTTTTATAATCTGCAAGCCAACTGCCAATATATAATAATAATATTAACCCACAAAGAAAAATTTCACTCACAAAATCCTATTAACTTTATAGTTTCTTCACGAGACCATTCACAACTTTGCCGATGACTTTATTATTAATTATGACTTTATTTTCAATTTAAACAACGCCCTACACAACAGTTAGTTAAGCTTATTATTACTTCATCAATCCGTATTTCTTACTTCTCGGTGTATCTCTATAAGTTGTCCATTGTCATAAATGTAATACCAGATATAACTATGGCATTAGATTCATGCCAATGTTCAACAAACAGATATTCTTCGTCAGTCGACCCTTGAGCATCTTGACATAGAGGTTCATGATAATGATTCTTGGAACTGCTTGGAAGATTATTCATGAAACAAGTAAATTCTTACTAAATATGTAGGCATAATCTTATATAATATTACAAAATAATAATGACTGACAGCTGGAAACTAAATTTCAAACAAATAATGGCTCCTGTAAACATCTTCAGATTACTGATTCTTAACAACATTACACAAACATCAAAATACCTTGACACATTACATATAAAACATATTTATGTATCGTTAGAAGTAGTCAATGGTAGGTTATGCAAATATAACATATTTAACTCAAAAAAAATAAAACTATGAGCTATTATACAAAAAAAAATATTGTCGGCGTATGAGAGAAATTTTATAGCATATCGCCATGATTTTCGGTTACGTCCCATTTTGTTTTTTTAAATCCAACATGGCCGCCGCGCAGAATTATGATTTCAACAATATGGATATCGTATCCGAGATTCTCGAGGGTGCAGAGAACGAATTTGGCATCATTTTTGATATCCATGATGGCCGCCGCGCAAATTTATGATTTCAAAAATATGATTATGATTTCAATAGTAAGGAATTAAAATATAATGGAGGAATTTTAGTGTCGGGATTATGGCGAAAATACGATTTGCTTACATAAATTAGGTATGTATCCTTTTGCACAATTTTCGTTCGAAGATAAAATAAAAATTATTTCTCTTTATAGACCAATGCAAAATTATTTGTAACCCATATTATATAAACTCAACAAAAAGGTAAAATTATGAGATATTTCAATACCAAGTATTACGAAAAATACACTTGGCTAGCTGAATGCCGCCATTCCAATTTATTGTTCTGCTTCCCCTACTATTTATTTTCTACAACGAAAACTGTGTGGAATGATACTGGTTACGGTGACTTGAATAATTTGACAAATCTTTCTTAAAACACGATCAATCTGATAGAACGGCAGAAAAATGTTGGTAAGTGAACTTATATTTATTCTTATAACAAATACTAAATTTTTAAAAATTAATCGCAAATACAGCTAGTTAGACTTCGAATGCCTACCGCGCTGGAAAACCAATGCACGCCCCTGATTAAGGTAATCTCGCGCCATACTTAAGACAATCTCTTCTTTAACTATGATCGCCTGGTACCAAAACATTGTATTATGCTTCCCATCTCATTATCTCCCATGTTAAATATTATGAATTGATGTGACTGCTCTTTTTACTGTCGCTTTTTCGTTTCATCGACTTTGAAATCAAACGATGATAAAGAAGTTTTCACTTCAATAGTATGCATATTTCTGTCTCATTCTTTGCGGGCTTCATCCTACACATTTTTATATTTGTGTCTCTTACCTGTCGTTTTTTCCGTTGCATCTCGTTTGAAATCACAACGATTCTCAAGAAGTTTCACTTCAAAAAATATATTTAAATCAAATAGAATAATTTTAAAATGGCTGTGATATACACATAAAAATAGTTTGTAAGGGGCTGCATCCAATATATTAGTCCTCTTTAAATTATATAAACTATTTCATAAAAAGTTATAAATAATTAACTGTATAAATATAAATAATCGTATATTGGATGCATCAACCTTTAGAGCTTGAATTCATTGTGTGTGTAAGGATGCTTCGTGAACATAATGGTGGTGCCACACATAGTAATTGTATCCAACAAATACAATGATTTATTAACTAGAGAAACAACCTGGCACACGACGGCGACGCAAGCAATGCCGTTCAGTGAACGAGACAAACCATGTTATTGCATACCTACACAACTGTTCGTTAGTTATGCTTATTATTACGTCATCAATCCGTATTGTCACTTCTCGGTGTATCTCTATAAGTTGTCAACTGACATAGACCTAAGGCCAGATATAACTGTGGCTTTAGATTCAGGTCAATTTCCAACAAACAGATATTCTTCTTGACATAGAGGCTCCTGATGAATAATTGTACTTGAAAGATAATTCATGAAACAAGTAAATTATTATTAAATATGTATCATAATATTGTATAATATAAGAAAAAAAAGTGTGTGTATACTTATGTATGCACGCAAGAAGTTATATTTCTTTAGCGTTACAAAACAAATCTTTAAAATTATTTATTTGTAAGTATCGTGAAATAAATTATAGAATATTAACGAATACGGCTGTATGAGCTTGAACCCTTTGCCTGTCCTAATAATGGAAACTAGAAAAATTAAATAATGTCGCAAACGTCAGAAAATTTCTGAAAACTTTTATTTTTAGATGTCGTTGTGCGCGCGCAAGTAATACTTAGTCAATGAAATTTATCTTCAGTAACATCAAAAAGGTACAAACGTCATTATGTTTTGTCATATGTCATATTAATGTAATTTTGCAGTTATAAACTTATTTAAATATCATTTAGATATTCTTTTATTGTATTTTGGTTTGGTTTGGTCTTGTTACCAATGCTCTAAATAAATATAACAACAATGAATGTAATTTGTCAGAAATGTGTCAAATGTCAATAATTGTTAATTGTCAATGTTTAAAAGACATATTTTAATAACCAACTTCATCCTGTTACTTTTGTGTTACAGTGATGTGCGCAAATCTTAAAATTACACACTCATAATTTTTTCATAACGTGCCATAAGAAGTATAACTTCAAAAGTTAAAATGACTGTGTTACAAGCTGGAAACCAAATTTCAAACAAATAATGGCTTCGTAAACATCTTGAGATTACTGATTCTTAACAATATTACACTAACATTAAAATACCTTGACATATTACAAATAAAACATATTTATATATCGTCATAAGTAGTCATATTACATATCTGTCTAAAAAAAATTTAAAATAACATTTATTATAAAAAAAAATCTTTTAAATTATTTATCGTCATTCCATATTTCATATTCCTCGATTATTTTTACGTAAATTGTAAACGTACTAAGATTTAAATCCAGTATCACAGTTGTCCTAGATAAATACATTTTTTTTAAAACCAATGAACATGAGAAGATTGGCCTACAATAATTTTTGGCCAACCAAGGTGCTGTAGTCATTTGAAGAACCGAACTAAGTCAGATGGTCTCAAGGCTGCTGAGGTAAAATTCTTCTCATTAAACGTTCGGCATGTTGCAAGGCAACGCATGGCATGCAAGTCATAAAGTCAAATACTGAAAAAAAATGTATAGTTGTAGAAAATAGTAATCTAGTTTTTGAGTAAATCGCAATAAATTTCGGATTCTATAGCAATCACTTTCGACGCCGGATTTTTCGAGCTACTTAATA
The DNA here is from genome assembly GCF_905404315.1 of Leptidea sinapis. Lineage (NCBI taxonomy): Eukaryota > Metazoa > Arthropoda > Insecta > Lepidoptera > Pieridae > Leptidea > Leptidea sinapis. Next base: position 20,820,576 of record NC_066312.1, on the reverse strand, counting down.
TCTTAGCGTTTTTTACACAAAGAAAAGAATGGTCCCGTTCATTTATGTCATTGGCCTTTTTTAATAGTATCTTGTTAGCAACTGTCAGGTGATCGTATATAAATATGTTATGGGATCCAGTTAAGTCAATATCAACTGGTCGAAGTTTTCTGAACGCTCGAGCTGCAATAAAATCATCTTTCATATAGCGATTTACAAACCACACAATAATTGGTTTAGGTGCGTCACTATTCTTTGAAGGTACCCTGGCAAGAAAATTAAAGTTTTTTTTGGTGGTGCAATGCTAAACCTTCCATTTTCGTGAACACTTCAAAAAAAATCACATGGAGGCATGGGCACCCCTTTCATATCAGCATTATTAAGTCGCATCCATTGATCTCCTTTCATCAGCTCATGCTCCAAATGCGAAACCTTGTCTTTCAGCTGTTTAACATCATCTTGCGTCGACTGGTGAATCACTTGAACCTTTTTTCCAAAATTTTAGTCTCTCGTAGTAAAGTCCAACAAAGTCTTTTAAATCACTGATTTCTGCCTTGACAGTACTTAGTTGTGCAACTGTTTCAGATATCGTGCTTATTTTTAGGTTCATAACATTTAACTTTTCTATAACCTGCTCAAGAGTAACCAGTTTGGGAGATCCTCTTCTAAATCTAAATTTTGCATGACCTGCATTCGGGAATATTCCAGGTGGCTTGCCGATCTGCCCCTGGTTTCCAGTATCCCACGTGTTTTCGCCACAGCGCGCGCACATAACCATGATAGTAATAAATTTAATTTATGTACGTACTAAGCTTCAAAAGTTTGAGAAACACTGATCACAAATCAGATACGCACTTGGATAGTGTACGTCACCTTAGCTTTAGTAAGCGCACAAAATAAAAATAGCACGACGATCACTCGAACATCTATTATAACTCATCTATTAGTTTTGAATGTCCGTACTTATCAATAAAATCGTTTTGACCATTCTTAGAACTTAGTATTATTAATTCATTATGTGTATTTCTCACTTTTTAGCGTTTCTCTATAAGTTGTCAACTAGCACAGATCTTATACCAGATATTACTACGGTCAAAGATTTATGCAAGTTTCCAATAAACAGACATACTTCACCAGTCAGCAGTTGAAGTATCTTGACATAGGCAGTGGCTTATGAGTAATAATTCTGCGTGAAAATCTATTCAGGAAACAACTAAATTAACAAAGTATGGTAACAAAATCTTATATAATATAAGAAAGTAATTATGACTGTGTTACTAACTAGAATATCTCAGAGTTACACTGTCGGCTGATTTCTTAGTTTACTAATTACTCAACTTATGTTTATTTTTTAAATTTATTTTTCTTCACACCTGAGTACAAAAAACTTTATCCTCGAATATCGTTAGTGTATCATCATTCTTACTGTTTTTTGTTGAGAAATTTACTCACTAAGTAACTAATAAGCATTTGCCAAATGCAACCACTGTAACAATTAATATCCACGTGTATTCGACGCTAACATGATTACGACACTGAAGGTTAACACCGTCAGAAAACCTACACACTCATGGTAATAAATTCTGTGCTTATTTCACCAAGTCGCATTATGACAGTGAAGTCGAACAAGCTCAAAAGGGCTTGAACTAGAAGGGTCAGCCAGAAAGTAGCCCGTGAATACATATAGTAACCTACTAAATTACTAAATTAAAAATTCAAGCATAAGAGCACCACGCTTCTAAATTTATCTGCTAATAAAAAAACATGTACGAGGCCTGATTATTAACGATTACAATTATTGCAATGTCATTAGTTCTGATTTTCAGCAACAATTATATCGTTTACATCACTCTTAGAACTCTAGTGTTCTTCGTGTTAAGGACTTGTTATTATTTCTACGATACGTATTTCACGATGTGTAACAGAAACTGTAAGACTGTCAACTAGTAGGAACCTGAATCCAGTATTATACGAATGCAGTCTAATATTTATGCCAGTTTCCAACAAACAGATATTCTTCGGCAGTTGGCAGTAGAGCATCTTGACATTGGCCGAGATCTATGAGTAATTATTCTGTATGAAAAAGCCTTTTAATAAAATAATAGGTACTTATAATACAGTCATTTAGACAGAACGAAAGAAAAAGTAACAATAGCAGTGCTACTAGCTAGAGACCAACTTTCAAATAGCCAATATCTCTTGTAAACATTAAAAAATGTCAAAATTGCATATATTGAGAAATCATGCTTGAAGAGGTTGTAGATTGCAAGATACATGCAATTTGCTCTAGATTCCTAACACATCTAAAACGGTTGTTTAGATATTAACGCCCAAAAATTATTGTTTTTATCACTGACTGACCTAAAGATCCAAACACTAACCTTCAAATTTGGCATCCAATGGGTAATTTTTATCATTTTACTATATTCATTTTATTAGGTAAATTTACTTATAGTGCCTATTATGTAAGAATCAGCAATCAAAATTTATGACTATGAGTATAGACGACTTTCGTATTTATTACATTATTAACTAGGATTAAGATTTTCACAATTATTTCAATATTTAGCTCACATCAATAGTGTAAGATAACTGATAATTCATAATATAAATAATTAAAAGTAGGTACAACGGTCCACGAAATTTTCATTAAAACTCGTTGCGGAATAATTGCTTAAATTTCGGTTAGTATCATTCAGTAGTCAATTTTAATTTATTTTTTATAATTAAACATAATATTTCTTCACACATGATCGTAAATGCTGTATACAACATCCTATCAGGTGACGAATCCTAGATATACGCGTACGAACCCGAAACAAAAAACCAGTCACGAGTTTGGGTGTTCGAAAATGAGTTAAAGCCAACAAAAATTGTTCGTTCACGGAGTGTTGCAAAAAAAAAGTGGCCACGTTTGTCTCCAAAACCGGCCATGTTGCGACTATTCCTCTTGAGGGACAAAGAACGGTTAATGCAGAATGGAATGCTAGCATTTGTTTGCCACAGGTCGTTTCTGAACTGGTCGGTCGTGTCTGACTGAAGAGAACTGCAACCGCCGCATCATCCTCCATCACGACAATACGAGTTCTCACACCGCGCACAGAACAAAAGAGTTTTTTAAGCAAGAAAACATAGAATTATTAGACCATCCGCCGTACAGCCACGACCTAAGCCCTAATGATTTCTATACTTTCCCTAAAATAAATAATAAATTGCTTGGTCAGAGATTTTCATCACCTGAAGAAGCTGTGGACGCCTACAAAACGGCCATTTTGGAGACCCCAACTTCCGAATGGAATGGTTGCTTCAATGATTGGTTCCATCGTTTGGAAAAATGGGTCAAATTTCGCGGAGAATACTTCGAAAAGCAATAAATACATTTTTAAATAGTAATGTTTTGTCACTTCCTTGATTCCCGATACTTTTTGTGCAGCCCTCGTAGTACGTGCCATATCCAATAAGCAAAAAAAAATATTTGTCCGTTTATTCGACACTACGATGGAATATAACAAGAATATATATAATAATTGAATTAATTATACAATTTCCCAAATGCCCATGAACGCGCTATAGGTGCTATGGCTCAGGCAACGGTGCGATGAGGGGGGACCACGAAATGGTTATTTTTTTGTGAACGAAGACTATTGAATTTAGGTACACGTATACGACGATCTGGGGCATCAACGTCTGCCCGTATCATTCGATACATATTTTTTACATTGAATTCCATTTTGTTCGTTTCACTCCAGTTACATACAGCTGTTAGATTGTGTTGCAACTTGAGGCAATCTTAAACAGAAGTGAATTAGAAGACAAGCTTTAGGTCATCGGCATACAATAGACATTTTGCATATTTAATACATTCCATAAAATCGTTTACCATGATAAGGAAGAACAGGGGTCCTAAGATAGAGCCTTGACGTACACCGAATCGCGTATGATAAGGTTTAGACTCGTATATACTGTATTGAACGAATTTCTGACGTTCACGGAGATAGTCAGCGATTACGTGAAGAAGTTGAGGAGATAGACCAGAAGCACCGAGTTTTAATTCTTTTCTTTTACTAAGAAAGATATCGTTATTTACCCTATCAAAAGCTTTGCGATAATCAAAATAAAGGCCATCAAGGCCTATATCTAGACATGTCGATATGTAATCAGCAGCTTTTAATAAATTTTTATTGCCAGTCTTATTCGTCACGTAATAAATTACAGATTTGTCGGCTTATTGCTCTATGCACAATTCTTTCAAATACCTTGGCCGGCGTTGAGAGAATAGCTATGGGCCGAAAATCCTGAACTATCATCGCACTGTTCTTTTTAGGTATTGGCGTAACTCGGGTCAGCTTCCATTGCGTATGTGTACAACCATTAAATGTAACGTTAGGCTGAAATCCCCTTTAAGATAGCAGGCTTACATGCTGCTTAATATAATCATCATATTATGGTTTTGGGATACGAGCCTTTAAATTAGACCTAATTTCTTAGTACCTAGTGTAAGTCTCAAAACATTTAGATATAATCCATATAGTATGCAATTTTAATTTCAATTCTGTATCGCGTACATATCGCTTGTAAACCAAACCGGATAACGAGTCAAAAACATCATGTATGATATTATAGATATAAGTTATCGCTGAATGTACATTAGTTGTAGCCAAAAGATCATCCCAAGACACCGATGACATTAGAGTCACGAGTTGCTCTTGGTTACATTTTCGAAAATTCTAGTCACTGGAGGAGCATGTGTTACTAGGGTCCAATCGTTCAGAGTGTTTGGCTGTGCGAATATCTATTCTGACGTTAAGAGGAGGATGATATAGATCAGGTGGGAACATGCCCTCCGTGTCAGATACTATCGCTTCTACTCGCTCTTGGACAAGTACTACTTTTAGAATACTCCCTAGAGAGTTTACAATATTATTTACCTCGTATAGGCCGCAAAGTGATAAGCAATGAGTGATAACGAATTACGTTAGAGGACGCACATCAAGTTTAAATCTCCTAAAATTAATACTAGTCCCTTTAATTCAAGAATAAAACTTTCTATTTTACAAAATATAATAATAAAATAAATAATATTCATATAGTCTTTATTGCAGGCACTGGGTTTTATATAAGCGACACATATAAGCATAGACCATAGAGGGTGGCTGTATGGTACATGAGACCCATCAATCTTCTCCCGTGCTCGTTTCTAGCTCACGTCGTCGCTGCATGAGTATACCTGAAGCTTGTACCTGAGCTAGAATCATGACGCCACCACAAGGCGACCCTCTGTCACGGTGCAATACGCACCAGTTGACACTAGCTACTTCTGCGTTTTCAACGGTATTGTTGAGAAATGACTCCGTAACAGTTACTATGTCACAGGTTTGTAACATTATATTCATAGTCCAAATTTTTGTTTCTGTTTTAAGGCTGCGAACGTTTTGGTATATTGAGGACTGCATGGACTTTTGAACTATTAATGCAGCCGTTAGTTCGGGTTCCGAAAGATGTGACGTATTTATATGCAACCCACCACTAATACATTGCATACTCCCTCAACGTTCATTCAAAATTTTGATTTAATTTAAAAAGATACATGCAGGATTGAGAAGTGGGATCTTGTGCTATTTCCCCTTTTTGTCCCACCTACTTTACAAATCCGCGAAATTTCAGCGTTACTTATGGAACCTAACAAGTTGCGTAACGTTGAAGGTTCCCGGTGAGTCAAGGCCGAAGGGGTATTAATATCTCAATAGTATCTCAGAGAAAAACAAATGAGGGTATATAGAAGCAGCCATTTAGATTGGAATTATATGAGGTACTCCGATTGACTCATAAGTCAGCCAGTATGCAAAACAATTATGGTAATTATGGGCTATACCGCAACTCAATGTCAAAAGTGCATCTATTTTGTGTGGAACATGCAACATTCCTTTGTTATGAACTGTCATTGCAATCCGGATTCTAAAGGTAGAATACTTTATCCTACGGTTCATTATGAATATGGTAAACAATGACTTGAGCGATATGAAATAAAATAAAGTAATGGTTCTGGGCGCAGGATGTATGATTTTTCTAGTACATAGTGCAAAGTAGTTACGCACGGCGATAGCATATCGGCGTGTTATTATGCGTGACTGAGGGACGCGGTGGAGGCGGCAATATTACCATCACACATTACACACGTGAAATATTATGTGATAATTATAATTAAAAACGTGACAGGATATACGAGAAGATCTATTATTAATAATGCGGTGACTAAGACTTGATATATGCCCTGTTTTCATTTATAAATTTAAATCGCCTCGAGGAGAGATTTAATTGAAGTCTGGACATTTGAATAAACTTTGATGAATAAATTTTTATACAAATATTGTTGCAGTTGGCAGTGTTGAGAAACGTTTGATAATTCTGGGCGGTGTTATTGCTACGTCGGCTATTATAATTACTTCGCGAAATAATTGTACTCGACATAGTGCCTTGCGAATGTCCCAACAATTTTACTCGGGATTGTATAAATTCGACCAACCTATCAAAGCTAGGCCTCTTTTATTCACACTAGATGTCACACAGTGTGCATTCTATATATTAAATACATAAAGCTAAAGCTATAATATAAACTAGCGGACCCGACAGACGTTGTTCTGTTAAAAAAAACTCTCGCTGATGGAATTTCGTAAAATCCGTTCTTAGCTGACCTCTACTTGACGAAAGGAATATTCCTACCAAATTTCAAGTCTCGACTCCTTATGGTTCCAGAGATATCGTGATGAGTGACTATATACGTCGAAATCTCTTATATATATAGATTGACCATGGAAAATGGATTTTCTAGATTCAGACCACAAACTTTCAAGAATTGGCCTTGAGATTTGTTAATGGTCATGGGGAATGCAAGACGGATCGGAAATTAAAGATTTGTGAGCTAACTCGACATGCAAAATGTTCATGAAGTACTTGCTGCAGATCATGAAGAATTGCTATTATTATTGCTGCATTGATCTCTTCATGTCGTTGTTCCTTCATGGTGCCCATGAAATATAATTGTTAAAATTTATAGTGTGCATCTTCGGGAGATTGCAATGATCCAATTCGATGGTGAATCTGGCCTTGTATCTACAAAATCAAAAGCAAAGTCCGTGTTACTGATTTGTAAACACTCATTTTTAGAACTAGCATACATAATACATTGGAATAAGTATAGTAGGTATGTTATTCTTCTACTGTATTGTGTGGTAGAATATAAATAAATTAATACGCCGAATGTCGGATTAAATTGTCGTTCTTAGATAATGTCTGCCCCAAATGAGGACATTTAGAAATGTCGTGATTTGGTATTTTCCCACTGCACAACTGTTTAGCAGCACAATCCTGGCGTTTCTCCGGAAAATACTTGCAAACAAATGGTAATCAGTACTGCAATCGTATCGAAACGCTGCTCGATTCAAATCAGTACTTCAAAAATTTCTCTTTGTGCGTCGAAAATTATCTAGTTGTTGATCTCTAAGGTTTACTGGCTGCTTCGCTTTGCTCTTGTGATTCAGAAACACAACGTCAAGCCCATACTAACGCGGTGCTTTTTACCTGCAATTTCTTGTTCTTCGTCAGTCCAATTCGCAATGTTTCGAGTCCTAGCTGCATTACGTCTATGTCGGGAAAGATGGCACATTAAGCTAATAGAAACTCGAAACAAACACACCCACCTAATGACATTCCATACATCTTACGTATAGAATATTATATTACGTCATTGCACCCACCAGTCAACTTGAATAACATGACGTGCACTGTCAGTTGTATTTTATTACTCATGTAGCGTGAAACTAACAAAAAACTTCATTGAATTCTTTTTACTCTCGATATGTCATGAAAATGTCAATCCATACAAAATGTATGAGAAAGTAAATGTTTTTTTTATCATAATATTTTTTGTGATTTTTTTGATATTTTATTACTTATTATCCTATTGCAGACTAAGAGAAACCCAAAAAATCAAACAACAAAAAGAATGGTCTAGCCGTTCTTGAGTTATAAATGGTGTAACTAACACGACTATTAACAAACATTTATATATATATATATATATATATATATAGATTTGTTTTATATATATAGATAATTAAAAATTGGCGTACAGATGAACGTGAACACATTTAAAGTTTATATGGGTACGGAGGGCATAAAGCAATCTTTGTCACATTGATTTGTCAAGATACTTTATGCATACATTACGTTAATTAAAATACTACACACATTACTGCTTGAATGAAACATATACACACACACCAAGGGCGTATTTACGGGGGGGTAATAGGGGTAACTACCCTCCCCCCCCCCCCCCCCCCAGTAATCAGGAAACAAAAACGAAAATCGGGTCTCAAATAAAATTTTTAAGTTTGACAAAAACAATGGAATAGATGAATCTTAAAGAGAAAACAAAATCAAATCTTCGGTAGTAGTTAGTTCCCAGAGTCATAATTCAATTATTGTATCGAAAATCAGATTTAAATATCCTTCCAAGTCTGTTACGAGAATTCCGATTTCCCATTCCGCGCATTTAATTTTCCAAAATTCAGAGAACTTGGTATACCGGAAGCAAGTTTTTGCCTGTAAGTGTTGCGTCTTCAGAACGTAGCTTCTCAACACTTAAAATAATAAAAAATTGGCTGAGAGCAACAACGGGCCAAGAAAGAATTTCAAGTTTAGCTCTTTTATACATACACCGAAATGTTGAAATTAATATTGATTCGGTAATTAATAAGTTTGCTACTGATAAAAAAAGAAAATTAGCTTTTATCTGTTGAAATAATTATTTTATATTTGTGATATTATGTATCATTCTTACGTATTATGTAGTATTTTATTAAATTACAAAAAAAATTACGTTTATGTTACTTTATTATTAATAATTTTTAATAACCATTATGTTCCTTAAAACCCTAAAGTTTATTTTTGTAAAGTGTTTTTATTTTACATAGAGATTTAAAATTACAAATAATAAAGTGCTATTAAAAAAGTGTATGTTTTAATTTTTTTTCCTTTAACCCTCTCTTACAGTTACAAGGCGACTTCTTGAAGTTATTACCCCCCCTAAGAAAATGTCGTAAAGACGCCACTGACACACACATTATAGAGGTATATATTTGACAAATACACCCTAATTAAGTCCAAACTTAAAAATTAAATGTTTTTTTATAGAGATAGAACGTTTTCATAAATGTTTATTATTTCATTGTTGTACGAGATTATAAATATTTTTTACATAGTCATACATAAACAAAAAAAGGTACCCGAGTACCTTGTCTCTCTATTGTGAGTGATATGTAGTTGACTCAAGACATTAAAACATATATAATTTTTAAATAGTTAAGAGTTCTTAGGAAATCCCAGCTACCTATGGGATGTAAAACAAATTTTTTTTAAATTTGGAAATGCGAAAGGTACCCGGGTACGTCGTCACACACATATGGGTTTAAAACTAAGACAGCTCCATTTGTAGAAAACGAGATTTTAATTAATTAAAAGAAAAAATTAACACCTACAAAGTATGATACCCAAAATCGTTGAAACTGGCTAAGACTATACTAAAAGGAATTTACAAAAGAAAACTAATAAACTAGGTATTAATAAAACAGTTTTACCAATTTGATTTTCATTACTTTAACTAACCCACCCTGCCTGGATTTAATTTTTATTATTGAGTTTTATATATTCTTGCTTCTTAAAACGATGATAATGTCGTTGTAACGAATAATCGATTTATTATAGCATTCGTTATTCGACTGAGTTATATTTAAAAATAAAATCTCAAACTATATTAAAATATTACCGATAGTAAAAAATTAATTACCATCTAAGGCCTCTTATAATTTCAAAGATTATTTGAATGAAAAAGATTGACGCCAAGACTGAATCTTTGCACAAAGACACTACCGCGTATCGAATATAAAAATGTTTTGATTATCCTGAAGATCTTGGTAAGAAAATAGGAAAGACTATACATATTATAAATTATTAAATTGACATCAGTCCTCGACCAGTGTTTATGTGTATTTCAAATTAAACCGATGTTTGGATGGGTTATAAAATCAAGCTACTCTATTAAACAAACATAAATACCAAGCACATTAAAGTGGGACAGACTGTTTGAATTATTGTATTGTCATCAGCCCTTGATAAGTGTGCAGTTAAATTCAATCTGACATTTTAAATTGATTGAAAATCGTGTCCATAATTTCTGTTACACCTTACAAAGATCCTGTATCTAACCTGATAAAAAGCGTGTTAAATTGGGAAAGCCAGTACTCACCTTTTCTCCAAGATTCTGACAAACCACATTATATATTTACCGAACCATTTACGATGAAATCACTACAGTTGCAAATCAACAGGAATAAGAGGATTCCGGGATTTTTGCATGTCATTTGTAGTGGTCAACCTTCGCGGGCGGTTACTTGACAGTATCTGATCAATTCGCCATCCGACCATAAATGTTGCAGCTCGCAAGTTATTTTAAGCTGAGGGAATATTCCTCCAGTGTTTATTATACTAGCAGATGCCTGCGCCTTCATACGCGCATAATTTCTGATTTCCTATGAGATTACTTTCCTGCTGGAAGGGCAATCAAACTTATCGACAAAAGTCCTACCGCTACTAAAAACCGCACCTCATATTTCATACCTAAAGAGGTCGCAATTTACTTTTTTTATTGGAATAAAGACAGTTCTATTTTTTCCAAACTTCCCCGTAAACAATATTTCAATTGACATATTATTATTAGCCTCCACGTAGGTATAACTGGTCGTAAAAGAAACAATTTGTGGGATGTACACCGGCAGTTTTCGAAGTTTGTTTCTGGCTTTATTATTACAATAAAATTATCGAGTAGCATAATTTCTGAACCAGAAATTGTTGCTATGTTTAAATTGCAATTGGTAATGAATAAAATAATAATTGACAGCTCTATTTTTTTAATACTTCGCTGTAAACAACATTTTTTGTTCTTCTTTCGGGAGAATAATCTAGTGAACTGGCTCTGGAGCACGCCACATACAAACTGGCCATGCAGGAAAAAAATATTTCTCAAATCTAAACTAGCTAGTTTCAAATTTGGCCGTCGCTTTATTAAATGTCATCGCGTAGCATCGTTTAACTGGAAATTGCTGACAAATTTGTAATCTGAGGGAATCCTAGGGATAAATACTGTTTCCAATTTGTTGACGCCAGTAACAATAGTGGCTTCGATCACATATTTATGCAAGGTCACCTGAAGTCTGGTTCCACTGCAAAGTTTTGGAGGGTTTGGACTGCGCATTTAAATAATTGGAGCGCCAACTTTAGGGTATAGGATGTGAGGTGGTATTGCTGGTGGCCCAAGAGTGTGACGAAACAAGATAATGCACAGCATCACCGACCTCCAATACAGTGTATATAAGATTCATATTTTATTAGAAATAAAAAAATTATTGATACAGTCGTTCAGTGTGTTGGCTGAGTCGTTTCTTGGAGAAATAATAGCTCTTTTTTCAGCTACGCAGCGCAATTTACTCCAGATCTATCAATATCATTTATTATTATTTTTTTACATCCCTTCTCCAAAATGTTTCCATCCTCAATGTCTATCAACAAACTAGGAACTCCTCCACCTTTGAATCATGTTGAAGATAGACATGCATATTTACTTTTAAGGACAAACTAATATTAACTTTAGGCCATACAACTGATGACTTAAGGCAAGCCTTCACTTCATCTGAACGTGTCCCTCGTGAGACAATATTCAACGTCTTTCTGAAGTCACCAGCCAATTGAAAGCAGAATGAGCCGTCTTGACTCCATCAAGTAATTCCTCTTCTAACTAAGACTAAGCATAACTCTTACCTCTTCGACTAAATATAACAATTTTTTTATTTAATAATTTTATCTTAGAAAGGCGTAGGCCAAAGGAATTTAATTATATAGGTACCTATACAAAAAATACCAATACGGCCAAACTTCATAAGATTCCCATAATAATCCAACATTTCAAACCCAATTTAAGCTCCTTAGGAGGGTTTTCGTTAAATCTTTTCTTAGGTGACACCTACTCCCTAAAAAGACGTACCAAACTTCAATTTAACAATAATTAAAACTTCCCCATGCAAAATTTCATCCCCTATTCACCCCACCCTTAAAGATTACCTATTCAACAATCACTCCTCCCTTCCTTCTCTGAAACGATCGCTTGTTCCAAACGTAATACGCAGGGACTTACACAGATAGAAAAAGGAGAGGAGTCTAGTTGTAGGAGCACTACTCAATTTGTCGTACAAGTTCTGCTCATTAAAATAAATTCTCTGTCCATTTTCTAAATGGACAGCAAGGTGCACAGGAAAACGCTCATGTATTGGGAATTCAAGGATTCGCCTAAATGCTTCAGCTGAACTTATATATCGACCACTTGCGTAGGTTGTAACTTCATGCTTCCCATTCTCTAAAGTAAACGTACTACGTTACTTTACGTGAGCTACGTTCACGTGATCGTTACATGTTCTTAATAGCATTCTTAAGGTCGGAACGACCGTGATGTCTAACATAGGTCATGGCGTCTTGCGTTTTTTCATGCATGTATCTTGGTCCACCAGTAAAAGATGATGGAAGTACTGCCATTTGTCTCAGCTGATTTGCTTCAGTATCTTGCCGTCCAATTGCATCTTTTAAATGAATATAATTATCTGCGGGCAGTTTGGCTTGATTGTTTTTTGTAGTTTAGTCTTTTAGTTTCTATTTTTCCGTATTTTCCGTTTCCAAATATTGACTAAAAAGAGCGCGATATTTAACCAAAAAGTTATCTTCTCCTTCTCTGATGAATTCTGTATGAATAAAAACTTACAGCAGAGACTATTTTTTTCAAGGGCAACTTAGTTGTGGGATCACATTGTGGTATGTTGATTGAATAGCCATCATCCCCCCAGCAAAACATCAGCGGGTACTGCAGCGTGTCATAAGCTCGATGTATCTCACTGATACGCTGCAGTGCGTTACTTTGGCTTTCGAGGATAATGTCACTTCGGTCAAAATGCTGATCTAAAAATACAACAGCCACTTCATTTGCCGTTGGTGCATTAAATCTACCTCTATGTTCTCTTTGTGGTTTTTCATCTGCATGTATGCCAGGTGCCTCATCTTTCCACTTCAAGGCATTACACCACTGACACTTGTACGTCATAGAACCTAAGACTACACTGCTGTCAGTTCAATAAGCAATATCTAGGTCATACGCCAAACCCGAAAGCAACTTGTTTCTCCATACACGCTGAATTGTATTTTTTCTATACCGTAACTGAATCAATGCATGCACATCGGTATTCCTGGCCTGATATAGTACAGCAGATTGCCTATTTTTCCAGGGTTTGCAGCCTGGTAGGTGGCGACAGATTGCCTGTGTTTTTCAGGGTGTGCAGTCTGGTAGGTGGCAACAGCTTGCCTCTGTACATCAGGTTTTTGTTCTTATAATCAGACACAGCTTTACGGTGGGATTCAGGTAGAGTCGGTCCATATTTTTTGTGCCTTTTTTATTTGATTTTTTCGTGTGTCTGCTCAAACTGCCTCGCGCTCTCCTACAGCTACTCTACATGGTTGTCTGGCAAGGGGTTGGAACTATCAAAAGTGTCTGGCTAGTGACGGAACATCATCTACTTATTACCCAAGTATTATATATAAAAATCAGCTTTTAAACTATAACGTAAGTAAAATTATAATTAGATGAACATTAAGGGTCTGGCAAGGGGCTGCCACGATATTAAGTGTCTGGCAAAGAATAACGTGGTTTTTATAATATACTAGCTGACCCAGCAAACGTTGTATTGCCATATAAAGTAATAAAAAAAAATCAATAATAAAAATTTTAGCGTACTAAAAACAGATGATGACCGATTCTGAGACCTACTCAATACTCGTATATCGTAAATCAAATTTATCGTACTACAATAATCATTATATTCGACTGCCATCTTGCAAGTCTAATGCGTATCTGTGGATGGAAGAGAACAATATTAAAGTCGCGAAACAAAAATAGGTGTTGATCGTAGACCGGTGAAAATTTTAAGTTGTTTGTATTTTTTAATATTGATTCATAACAAAATAAAATTTGTCCAAAAATTTAAAAATTAAATGTTAATGGTAAAATACCCCTATCACTTAGGGGTATGAAAAATACATAGTGGCCGATTCTCAGACCTACTGAATATGCATATAAAATTTGGTAAAAATGAGTAAAGCCGTTTCGGAGGAGTAAGGAAACTATCATTGTGACACGAGAATTTTATACATATGATAATGTGTGTAATACAGAAAAATTGCACTTTATTATTTGATGTATTTAGGTCGGTATTTTACACATCTTTAGTACTGTTTACCTGCCAAAGTCACTGTAACCTCCATAATGGTCCATCTTTCTTACCTGTGCTGGGAGTATGCACTGAAAAACTTTCAGCTTTTATAAAATAACATCCATCTGGGGTCCACGGGCTTGTAGACCATCACGCGCTTCCTCTACTTTTATTACTCGTTTCAGACATGATTGCTGGTTCCGGGTGCTTCGGACCTTCCTTTTTTTCAATACGTCCCCAATAATATTTGAAAATTTTTGAAAATCAAAAATAACAATATTTTTGTTCGAATAATCGTTAATTTGCCTTGTGTAGAGGGTTCATAGGTTTGCTGCTATATATAAAAAAGGCTAATAGGAAATACGTTTTGTTTACTAACGAAGCCACGAGTCACGAGTTTGTAAATACAATTTTCAACACGTGTTTCATCCAACGTTTATCGTAATTGAGAGAAGCACAAGTGACGAAATAAAAATTAAATTAAAAATTTAGAAGTTCCTTCCTAGATTAACGTTTCCTTCAAAAGTTGAAACATTCTACCTACGGAACGAACAAATAACAACAACAGCTACAAATTGATTTTGAACACTGTTCAAAAAATTGAATTTAAAACAGAGAAAAGAGATAATGAAAGTAAAAAGAAGATACTATTGAATAAGCTATGCGTTTAAAATAAATTATTACAACATAAAATCCAGTAGGTAATGGGCTAACCGGTACCCGACTTTTGCCTGTCCCGGAAGGGACGAATCGTAGATAGAGTATAAAGGTATCCATGGTCGAAGGGACGAATTGAGTAAAAACAATATCTAATATCAATGATTAAATTGTTATTGTTTTTTAATTTTAAAGTACTCTGTGGGTTATTGGTTCCGGCGTATTACTAGTATTTATATCGTCTTTGGCCTAGGGGTAAACAAGGAGCAAAGAGTATAATAAATAGGGAAAAGAGAGCCCTCTTTTTTTTGTTTTTTTTCTTCTTTTGGCAATAGCGTTTACTTTTTGTCAATAACGTAAATTAAAAGATTGGGAAACTAAGTTAAAAAATGATACGGAACACGGGAAAGGATCAGATAAGTAGAAAGAGGATTGAAACGGATATTAAAAATTTCATCAATATACATATATACTTGCTACTTACACAACATTACAAATATTTAAACTTTGATATGATTCTGAAGAATGAAAGATGACAATATTTTATAAAATTTACATGGATACATAATTAGACAGGATATACAGGTAGGAAAAGGAACATTAAGAGATATTAGATCATTCAGGAATGAGGAGCGGTCGTATAGAGAACATGAAAAGAAAATGTGATCTAGATCACATTTATTGGATTCACATTCACACATGTCAGTAGATACAATGCCTAATCTGTTAAGATGAACAGGAGTGCAAACATGACCCAAACGCATTCTTATGATAGAAGAACATACTAACTTATTGCATTTGGCACGGAAAAACCATGGTTTAAATGAAATAAGTGGCTGAAGGTTAAAATATTTCCTGCCTTTTGATTGACCAGTTTCAGTCCAAAGTCTATTCCAACAATCCTGAAGGTGAACTATAGGAACAGCACCTAGATCCTGGCAAAAAACTTTATAACGGAAAATGTCGCCATCGACCACGGCTTCATTAGCTAGTTGGTCTGCTTTTATATTACCAGGAATGTCGCTATGGCTGGGGATCCATACAAACAACACAGAAAGACCAAAGTGATTGCATTTATTTAATAGATTTCTTAATTCTATGACAACAGAAGAAATGTTTTTTGATTTAAATGGGAACCTATTGAGAGACTGTAAGGCACTTTTTGAATCAGAGAAAATTATTGTTTTTGGAAGTTTAAATAGAATAATATATTCAATAGCCTTAAAAATACCATAACATTCCCCAGTAAACACCGATGTTTCCGGAGGTAGTTTAATTTTCTGTGATATTTTAAATTGAGCGTGATAGACACCTACACCAACGGGATCCGAGGAGGAATGTTTAGACGCGTCTGTGTAAATATGATGGTAATCAACCCAAACAGTATTTTTAAGAAGATTAAACGAAAAATTTGTACTAATATCGTGCTTATTTAAATCTGAGTTAAAATTAATTTCTGGAAGCAACATTAATGCTTCAAAGCTAGTACTGAAAAGAGGATAATTAATGGATCGATGAATAGGAGCTTTTATGTTGATAAATTTCTTAAAACTATTGATTAGACAAGGTGGTTTTTATTTGACCAATATGCAGATGAATCTATATGATGAGAAAGTTTCTGAAGTTTGTTATAAAGAGAGTGATTAAGAAAATGAAAAGATCGAAATATAAATTTGTCTGCTAAATATTGACGACGTAGATGTAGTGGAGGATCACCACATTCTACTTGAAGAGCATTGATAGGACTTGACCGCATAGCACCAGAAACTACTCGTAAAGCTTTGGCCTGTATGAGATCTAGTTTTTTAAATGTCTTAACACTACCAGGCTCCAGCAAGAATGTACCATAATCTAATATACTTCTTATAAGAGCATTATATAACAATTTCATGCAAAAAGGGTGCGCACCCCACCAAACACCTGACAGACATCTTAAAATATTAAGAGTACGCTCACATTTAGCATTTAGGTAATCACAATGTGGGATACCAGTTAGTTTCGAATCTAAGACAATTCCCAAAAACTTAACATTATCTTTAACTGGAATCTGATAACCCTCATAAAATATAGAAATAGGAGGAGGAGTTCTTGATCTCGTGAATAAAACTATTGTACTTTTTTCAGGTGATAGATCAAGGCCATTAAAGTCCAACCAAGTTTTTAAATTTATCAGTGGTTGTGTTATAGAAGAACTAGCTTTTTCAATAGAAATATCACAACAGTAAATTAATAGATCATCAGCATACTGAAGAACATTTACACTATTAAGTGATGATTTTAAATCGTGTGTATAAATATTATACAATATTGGGCTAAGTACTGATCCCTGGGGGAGGCCCTTTGAAACAAGTCGAGTAATTGACTTCCTGTCATCTAGTTTCAGGATTATGTATCTTTCGGAAAGCATGTTTATGATAAAATTTGTTAATAGCAGAGGTATATTAAGTTGTAAAAGCTTACTCTTTAAAATACTTTTTACGACATTATCATAGGCACAATTTACATCTAAGAACGCAGCTATTACTGATTTATTATTTGAAAATGATAATTGAATATCAGAAATGAATATACTTAAGCTATCAATAGTACTTTTCCCACGTCTGAAACCGAATTGGGATTCACATAATAGACCGTTATGCTCAACAAATGAATTTTTTGCTCTAAACGATTTTTTATAAGATGTTCTGTAATTTTCATCAAAACAGAAGAAAGTGCGATTGGGCGATAGGCAGAATGGTCTGAAGAACACCTATTAGGTTTCAGTACGGGAATTATTTCTTGACGTTTCCACGTGGAGGGGATGTTACCAGATGTCACTATGGAATTTATAAGAGATAAATAATAAAATAAAGCATCATCATCTAAATGAGAGATAAAGGAATACGGAATACCGTCCAGTCCAGGAGCAGAATCCTTAACATGAGACAATACACCTTTTAGTTCAGTGAGAGAAAATATACTGTTTAAACCAAAACAGTTGTCATTATTTATATTTATTACAGGGTAACCAATTATTAAGTCTTCAGGAACGAAAGGTGGAGCCAATTTATCTAAAAAGCTATTAACTACTTACTTACTGAAAAGGGATTGATTTTGGGGATGAATCTTTGTATGCAGATCTAAACCTTCTTATATTTTGCCATACAAGAGATGGTTTGACATCAGGTGATATTGAATAGCAGAAATTTTTCCAGCCATCAAATTTCTTTTTCTTTAGAAATTTTGAAGTTTCTGACATACTCTTTGTAAGAATTTCAAAATTCTCATCAGTGGAACATTGACAGTATGTAATTTCAGCATATTTTCTTCTCTTTACTGCCACAGTACATTCGTTATCCCACCAAGGAGGAGAAGGAATAAAACCCAAAGAGCTATTTTTACTTGGAAATATCTCATTGGTAACCTCAATAAAGATTCTTGCTAAAGAATCTGCACACTGAGATTCTGTACCTGGATTAATTTTTGGAAGTGTAATAATTTTGTTTTTTATTAGATCTTTATATAAATCCCAATCAACATCATTAAGCTTATATTTTAAACGAGGAGAATAAGTTTTATGTAATACTTTATTGTTATTATTGCAGGTTGGAAATGATAATAATAGTGGGAAGTGATCACTACCAAAAGTAGATCGTAATGGATCCCAGGACAAAGAAGAAGCAAGATTAGGTGTAGTGACTGTTAAATCTGGAGCACTTGGGCCCTCGTCAGGATGAGAACGTCGTGTAGGACGACCATCATTTAATATACACAAATTCACTGAATCAAATATATCTATTAATGTGTTACCATAACTATTAGAAGATAAGTAACCCCAGGATTCATGGCGACAATTAAAATCACCAAGGATCATAAAAGGCTTCGGAAGAATGGAAATAATATCTTTAATTTCATTTAAGATTGAAGAAGAAGGATGAGGTATATAAATAGATACATAACAGATATTTTCAACTAAAGCAGCAATAATAGAAAAATCATTACTGTGAGAAGGAATAGAGAAGAGAGAAAAGGAAAGAGGGTGTTTCACAAGCATGGCTACTCCGCCATGCCCATCCACACGATCTTCTCTGAGACATGAATAACCACGAATCTTAAATAAAGATCCTGGTTTCAACCATGTCTCTTGAAGAGCACAGATATAAGGTTTATATTTATTTAATAAATAAATAAGATCACTTTTTTTAGGAGTGATGCTTTGACAATTCCATTGAAGAACTTTGTCCATTATTTGGTTTATAAATTTGAGTAATTGCAGAAACTAATAAGGCAGCGTTGGACGGTGAAAATTCATTCGATTGACTAAGAGATTTTATAAGAGAAATAATTAAATCAATTACTGAGGATTCCAAAGGATTTTCATTTTCTTTGTTAATTAATGCACATCCATTAGAGGGTTGGGGAATATTAAAATCCCTTAAAATTTCTTGGTGAGCAGATTTGTCATATCCTTTGCTAAGTGTAGGTGGAGGCTTTGGTTTAACAAAAACAGTTTTTTTTATATGAAGTATTGTTTATAGCTTTAGGTGTTGAATGTTGATGCTGGGTTGGAAAAGTAGTAGGAGTGATGTTAGGTGATGAGAGTAATGTATCTGCATATGAAATTCGAGAGACAGATGGATGTATCTTTGAAGCTTCTGAATAGGAAATACAGTTTTTAGCCATTGATTCCTTTATAGCTCTTTGTCTTTCATATTCTAAACATTTTTTATCAGTTGCAATATGGGAACCTTTACATAAACAACAAGATATAAAATCATCTTGAACAGAGCAGTTATCACCACTATGTCCTTGACCACATCTAAAACATCTTGGTTTAGATCTGCATTGAGATTTCACATGACCAAACCGACAACAATTGTAGCATTGAATAGTAGGATATATATACAAGTCTACAGTAAGAGAAGTGTAGCACATATATACTCGTTTAGGTAAAAACTGTCCATCAAAAGTAAATACCACAGACTCAGTACATTTAAGATGGTTTTGTCCATCAATCATCATCTTTCGTTTTATTCTCCTAATTTTTATGATTGGACCACAGCCAATAGGAACAGAAACATTATCTTTTTATTTCCTCTTCAGACCACTCAGCTGGTACTCCTCTGACTATTCCTACTCTACTCACAGAAAATGATGGAATAAAAGCCTTATATTTTTCATTTTCAAAATTTTTGTTTTCAACAAAGTCATTTGCATCTTGGTACTTAGAAAAAGAAATAGATAACCTATTCCGGCCTATCCTTTTTAAACTTCCATTCACAATATTTTTAATAGAATTTCTTTTGAGAAAACGACCAAATGTAACTGGATGTAAAGTAACATTATCATCGGGAGATGAATACTGTTTCTGAATGTGTACAACAAAAGGAGCAGCATCTAATGAGTTATATAACAGCCTTGCAACAGGGGGCTGTGGCTGTTGTGGAGTGTCTGTGTTATTTTTTTGTATTGTCTCTACTACTATAGAAGAATTATTGCAGGAATCGACTTTGGAAAGAATTTGTTTGTCACTAATGTCTACACATTTGCAATCACTTTCCTTAATATCTTTCTTATCACCACGGTGTTTTCGTCGTCTTTTATTACAGTGTCTGCATATTCTGGGTCGAGCTGACACTCTTTTACGGCCACTAGATGTCTGAGACACAGAACCATCTGTATCCATAGTGCTACCTTCGTCATTATTAGAAATTGTCACTACATGACCTATATCAGGGGCTGTCCCCCCAGGATCATCCGGGGGGTCCATCATCTCATAGAAAAGTGAAGAAAAGAAGACTTACCAATAGGATGAAATTTACACAAATTAACACTTTAATAAAAACTAACTACTAAAATATATACAAACTACAACTTATCTGATCAAAATATCAAAATATTTACATGAAATTTAAAAATAAAATGGAAAAAATTATTAAAATTACGTGCGACCGATCTTAAGTTTCCCGCCCTTTTCCAAAGAATCTAGAGAGCCCTCTACGCATTATGATCTGTCTATTTGAAAACTAGCGCCATCTGGAGATTGGCCCCGAAAATAACTATATATAAACTTCAATTAAATAACTACCTAACTCTACTTTTTAATGTATGTATTGCAATTTTTTACTTATTTAGTTAATTATTTAATTTTGTCAAAACATAGAACATAAATGATGGATTTAGTAGTGTATATATGCAAAATGGAACACGGGAAATAAATGCATGCGCAAACGCTAGAAGTAGCCGCCATATAATGACCAGTGGGCAGTGACACAAATAAAGAAAAGTTGAAAGGTTTCAAAGCGAGTGACAGCTGACAAGGCTTTCATTTTCGGGCCAAATAAGAGATGGCACTACAGTCTTCTGAAAACGTCACTTTAAGGCATCTGTCCCACCCCTGAAAAGGGGTAAACACTAAAGCTAAACATCGGTATTCGGTTCGTTTTTTATGTTCTAATGTATATATTAGTGTCTAATGTCTAATAGGACGTATATTATCCATTACTTTTGCGTAGTTAGAAAACTTCTTGAAACCTCCTGAACATTTGTCCACAACTGCTGAGCAATTATACGGACCTTTTAACTGTTGTTAAAGAAGATATTTCCTAGTAAATGCTAGTAAAATTACTCGTCCGTGAGTAAGTGACTAGATTTTATATATTATTTTTATTCTGGGGAACAGGCTCAATAAATTTTTTGACCATCTCCTTTCTCATGAGTACTATTAATGAGCATTGAACAACTCCGGAATACCTAAACCTCTTTTGCACAGGATGCCGTCTAGATGATAGATCTAATGAGTCCATAGGGGCACATCCTCACAGAACACTATTACTTCTAGTGCCAAATAATAGTGTGCAAGCAACAACAAAATTTCAAAATGGAGACTGACCTTGCCATGTTCAATTCATATGGATTACCCAAGGCGACAAGCGTTACACAGCGCCACTCAGAATTTTAGAAAATAGCTCTGTATTGTACATTGTAAGTAGGGCATTTTTCATCTTGTCAATTCTCATCATTTACATGCAGTGAAAGACAATACAATCATAGTTTAATAGAAATATTTTTTCTTGGTTAAGGCTTTTCTCCAAATCATATTGAAAACAAACATCAACAATAAGTTTGCTAACATTATATTAAGTACTAGTTTTCTTCTTGGAGCATGATACTAAAATAAATACTTAGCACCATACTCGACTTTAGATTGCTATCCTTACTAAAATAGACTAAACAGGTAATATTCATATATTTGTTCAGCTTTTATAGATGTGCAGATGTTGGCAGCCTATGAAGAATAAGGTATGTGAATGAAAAGTAAAAAGACAAGATAATATTCATAACTCTTTATTTCAAAATAAACATTTTTCAATATCTCATTATAGAATATTACATTTTCTCTTACATCAACATTGGTTAAGGGTATAAAATAAAATAATATGTGCTGAATATAATGCACTCATGAACTCAATATACTCAAAAAATAATTCATTAATCATAATATTGAAGCAACAAATCAAAACTACATTTCTAAGAAATTATAATGTCTTGATTATTATTATTCTTATAGTTATTTTTAAAAACATGATGGAAGAAATGCCATCGGGCTAGTTTGATGTTTAACATCCTTTAGAACTGATTTCCTTGGCAAATACTTATCTATCTAACATGTTTTATGACTGCATAGCAATATATTGTTTCAACAGACAGTACAGACGGGCACCAAAATATGGCAATTTAAAAAATATTTTGACTTTGTCACACAACATTTCCATGTCATTCATATTAAAATTCAATATTCTCTCAAACTATTGAGATGTTTCCTCCCAACATTATTTGTGTGGTTATTTATTATGTTTATAATATGTAAGGATGTCCTATAACATAAGATGTATTAGGACAATTAAAAATGATTCTCCATGTCTATTTTATGGAAGTTGGATCCCAGGCTATCTTCGGTTGCAGTCCCAAATCAAACAACAACTCTATTTCGTTGCTTGACAACCTGTCTTGTAACTGTATATTCTGATGAATGTGTTCAGACTTTGTCGATTTGGGTATCACCATTATACCTTGTTGTAATGCCCACAAAAGTAACACCTGGGCAGCAGATATAGAATGGTTGTTAGCAATGCAATTGACCAGAGGATGTTCCAAGAGAGAGGAGTCCCCGTTTGAAGTTCCGCCAAAAGAACAATATGCTTGCATCACAATTGAATTTTTCCTGCAGAAGTCTAACAAATCCATTTGATAATAAAATGGATGCCATTCCACCTGAAAAAAAATTGTTTATAAAAAAGTTCAAAATAATACTTAAGAAATACTAGTTAAATATATGTTATTGTTTAATAAATATTATATGAATATGAAACTTTGATGCCTAAAATCTTCATGTAAAATTTTATTAACATATTAAAAAGGTTTATTATTTTATATGAGTATTAAATCTTTTAGGAATAGTTTATCATAATTATAATATGTACAGTATTGCTATTATTACTACATTCAATATTAATAAACAACCATATTTTTTATATATCAGATAATTAGAACAGGCACTGGTGGTATGTCTTAGGGGTGCAAAATGTTGGTGATCAACCAATAGTGTTTGATATGTAAGTTTGTGTGCTGTGAAAAAACACCAAGCAATTTCCTTTATCACATTTGATAACAAATAAAGGAAAAACCAAATTCGTCACTTCTATTTCATTTCAATTGTACATCATTTATTAGTTGGTGTTATTTCTAGACCAGGATATTTGTATTAGTATTTGTATACAGGATAGTTTCTTTTAAAGTTGAAAAAACAAATGCAAGTGTGTTGAGTACTTGTGTAAGATTAATAGCAGCAGTACCTGATTTACAACAGGAACATTTGAGTGGTTACTGATAATTTCCTCCAGATGTTTGACTGTGTAGTTGCTAACACCAATAGCATTCAATTTGCCTTCACTGTACAACTCTTCCAATGCTTTCCATGACTCGGCTCTAAGTTCGGCATTCTTTGGACTTTTACTGTCAACTTTAGAAGCTCCAGGAAAATGTATTAAATACATATCAATGTAACCCAAGTTAAGATTGTTCAATGATTTTGTAAATGCTTTTAGAGCTGCATCTTTGCCGTGATCAGAAGGGCCTGTAAATTTTAAATATTAAACACTAACAACAGGAAACAATCAGTGTGAGTCAAGACTACAATAATCTTTTAAGCTGTGTTAAAGTTGAGCTGGCATAATCTAATATTAAAATATCTGATAAAATGTTTTGCCTTATTTTATATTTTACTTTAAACAAATGTTTACTGATCATTGATGAGTTACAGAAGATGTATTGACAATTATTGAGACCAAATAATGAGGCTTTATTATGATAAGATGTGATGACGGAAACAAAACATTCACCGTAAGTGATACAACCTGCCCATAAAATTGCAGTGGCCACTGAGGATTCTAGGAAGACCAAAGTACTGAGTGGTACAGTGAATGTGCTTGTCACCTATGAGAAATTGATATTCAAAACTCAAATTCTGTTGGCACTCTACTCCTTGGTGGCATAAAAAGGTGCTGCTGTGGTACCCATCTAGCCGGCACCTTGGGCTAAGAAACCTGCCAATGGTCAAAGTAAGATTTAGTCATGTAAAGATGATGATCTATGGAAAATGTTGGAACCATTTTCATTCCACTTATCACACATTCCACAGACATAATATATGCTTTGAAAAGGCCAAGTCTCTCTATATTAATTAAACATACCTAGTTTGGTTGTTATGAAAATATCTCGACGGTCGAGTTCATATTTAGGCAGTAACGTTCGAAGGGCTGCACCTAACCAATGTTCATTGTTGTAAACACTTGCTGTATCTAAAATATAAAAAATAAATGAATACATAACTTGATCTAAACACCTGTAATAGTCATAAATAATCACTATTATAATAAAATACCTTACCAAACAGCCTGTATCCAGCAGCCAAGGCACCATCCACCAACATATACATATCTTCATAATTTCTTACTCTATATGTACCAACTGAAAAAATTACCCAGTAATTACAATTAATACAGCAAATAGATTGATGTAACACCCAAATCAGAATACTTTGGAAGGAACCACATCCAATATAATATGAATCAAGTTCATGTTAAAAAGAGTTTTAAATATAAACCCCATTATTCATAATAATCTGGTAACTTAAAGCATTGCTAATTCTCACTCTATCATCTGCTATTGACATAAGTCAGAATGAGAAAAAACACTCCTAAGTGGCCGTTTAAAGTTAGCGGACCATTATGAATAAGGGGGAAACTATATACCAAAATATAAATTTATCATGTGTTGGATGGATCAATCTTTAGAGTGTGAATTCATTTTTTGTGTAAGGATGGTTTCTGAAGATGGTGGTTGTGATTATCAAAGTAATTAGGAATAATATGCCGTAAAACAATGATTTATTAAATATGATGGTGGACTTAGTACCGCAAGCTGGACTTGTTCATAATTTGATCCATGGACAATCCAGTATTCCCATTACACATTTGAGGGAAGGAGGTCCACTCCTTCACACTACTCCATTCACAAGCAAAAACATTTTAGTGAGCATTACAAATATGATAAGCGTATGCAACTAAAAAATTATTAAAAAGTAATGTTCACAAACAACCCCACAAAATGTTTCTATATAATGCAATTACAGTGGATTTTATATAAACCAAAAGAATATATTTACGTAATATTCATAAGATTATGCAATCCCAATATAGAAGGTTATTAGGTGAGCCAGGAGCATCTATTTCCCATGCTTCTTTATATTCTTTACCTATATATATTGTAGGCTTTTTGAATGAGGTGTTTATTTATAATTTTTAAAATTTATTATAAAGAAATAGGTTAGAAATATTATTTTAACTTAAAACTTTTAAGTTAGTTAACTTTACTGCAAATGACTCCTGAAAATAGCACAGGGTATGGCATAAATGAATGACCTGTTATAAAAATGGGACCTAAACAGGTTCTGGTGTACAGTGTGGTTTGATGTGCACACTGAAATAAACGGACACAAGACATGTAGATATCAAAAACATTCAGAGTTCAGACAATACATAACAAAGGGAAAGAATAAAGAAAGGGGGCAAGCAATGATTTCATAAGGGATTTTGAAGTTTTTTTGTGGTGGTTAAAAGAAACAAAAGATTTAAGATCTATATATAGGTTTGGACACAGGGAGGTAGAATGTTACACAGAAAAACTGTTTTGTTTAGGCAGCTAAAAAGAATTTGGTCTGCAGTGCATTCTCAATGCCACAAACACAGAATGGGCATTGGATAATATACCAACTGTGCAGGTGTGAAGGAGTACTAGTGTGACCAATTTGAAGTCTGGAGGTGACCGATGTTGTCTGCTTGTCCACTGGATGATACTGATATAACCATGGTTTAGTTGGGATTTTTGGGTTGTATGTAACTGTAATACAAACCTTTAACACATTTTGAATGACTGTAATAGAGTTGCCAGTGCATGTCAAGTTCGGATTTGGCCAAGAAAGAAATTGTGAAAGAAGCAACGGAAGTGTTCCAGACAGCCTATTACTATGGCTATATATTATGCTATTTTACCAAATCTTGTTTATGGAATAGTGATTTTATATCTTATATTGAAAATATTCATATCATTATTATGAACATATTCATTATTATAAGCTATAGGTATATACTATTATATTAAATTATTTGGGCTGCTATTAATAACTCAGTTAGTTTCACTGGGTTGTTTATGCACTTAAGACTCTTGATTAGGCCATTGTGTGCATTAGTTAATCTCCTCTACTCCAACCAGCCCACTTCATCTCAGACAAATAGCATCCTTTTCATACTGCTACAGGCATCAGGTAGTGATTGGAGCATGAATTTGTGCCAGGTGTTCATCCACATTCCTGCACTTTGTGAGCACATGCTGTGGTATTTCTTCTGCCTACATGTATCCTCTGCATAATGCACTGTATGTCACAGCAATGGTAAATAGACACTTATTTATGGTACAGTGTTTATAATTCTCTCTAAGTTCTAAAGGATTCTCTAGAATTCCGATTATAGATGGCCCTAAGTTAGAAACTATTTAACCCTAAATCATTTATATATGTTTCTATGCATAGGTTAATCTTCATCTAAGTTCTGTGACTGTTTGCCAATATTATGTAGTAACAGGTGTTATCAGTCAAAATCTCACTACACATCTCAAACACAAACAATCTCACATTCTTTCAAGGCTACAAATGGCAAATTGTTAATGTAGGATAACAGACAATATTTATTTGTAATCAGAGGAAAAAATGTATTAACTGAAATAAATGACTAAGATAAGAAGAGTAAGGAAAACAGACAATATTTACTAAAATAAGTAGACAATTAATGTACTGCATGTCTGTATTACGGTTTAAATATCAAATAGCATAGAAATTAAGAAATTTTATGAATATTTAATATCTTTTTACAAGAACTGCTTAATTTTTTTTACAGTTATTACAGTTATACTATTGTATAATTACCACGAAATTGTTATAATATATATATATTTTAGTTAGACGTTTTTTAATAATATCACAAAAACCCCAGCTTGTATTTACCATTTGAAAACTAGATCTTAAATATTTTTAAATTAGTTACTCACTTCCTACAGCTGGAATTTTATATCCATTTTTCAAGATTATGTTGGTTTTCCCAAAATCCGGAGGACCGCTAGTAGCCATTGATCTGAAAGATAACTTTACTTTGTTTATTGTTATATTGCGCAGTATATTATTTCACAACACTGTATCATAACAAATATCTCTATTATTTTCACAACAGCTATATAATTTCAAGTGACATATTAGGTACTTTTAATTTCACTATCTAGGCTCTGAAAATGGTTTTTAAAACGTTAAGAATTTCAATAAATATATTTTTATATTAGTAGGTAGTTAACTACGCAGTTGCGCACTGAACTGTACCACATAAACTCGTTTGTAAACTGGTGTAAACTGACCAAAGAGTATTATAATATATAGGGAAACTCATGTTGTAACGAAGAGTAAATTCAATACGGAACACTGTAGACTCCACAGAACATTTTACTCTAACGAGAAGAACGCCAACTTTAAACTAAATAAATGTAAACACGATACTAGCACCCGTTTGTGCCACCGGAACTAATCAGTAAAAAAAGGCGGGAGATTTTCAATATTGCTAGGGCAGTTTTGTATACATATAGACAATGCACCTCATATAAAATCAAAGTCGAGATATGGCACATGCCACAAATGACACCATAATAACCTTCGACTACTATGTCTATACATTTCTGCATTTACTCCAGTTTTTTAAAATATGGTCAATAAGCAGAAATGTAATCACTGGCAATAAAATTGGTAAATTAACTACACACCCATATGAATTAAGGATGATAAGAGCTTATGGCTCATTTATGGGATATGTAATGAATGCCTTAAGATGTGCTCAGCAATTTTGTCGCAAGGAAAATGCTATTTTGTACAATTTAATGGATTGGTATTAATAATGATTAAGATAAATAGAACTAATTTCTGATGAGCATGGTAAAGATAGAATGTTTATTTAGATTCCAAATTCCAAGTATCTTCAGATGGACAAATTAATATTTTTTTTATTTCTCATCTCTCGGAGAAAAGAGTCTATAATGTTAACGTATCTGGATCATGTATTTAAACGTTTATTCCGTAGTCAGCGACGGTTTGGTACTAATAGCACAAAAAAAGCAATGTAAGCACATCGCGTCAACTTATTATAGCTTATACGAAATTTACTGACACAGCCATCTTTATTTTTCCTGTTTCCATAAATCTGACAGCTTTCCGAATATCAGTTGCATCGCCAACTCTCAAAGGAACACAAAAACCCTATGGCTCAAAAACAACAACACAATAATTATCAAACTATTATACAAAAATGTCGTTTCATAGTTTTATTAAATTAGGTTTTTACGTGATTTTGAAGGTAAGGAAGGTATGAAGTCCTTCATCCTGAGAAGGCCGTGTAAGGAAATTCATTCCAAAGATTGCTAGTATGTGCGGCAATAACTACACTGTTACTTTTGCAATATTCAGATGGCTAAGAAGGTAAAAAGTTGTAGGGTCAAATATCCTCTGAAATCACTCATAAATGCAATAAATGAGACACATCGATGTGACATTAGTAAGAAAGCTTTTGGTTTCAACTTTCCGTCTGTTGTTCATACGAGTCACTAATTTTATTGGAATTTGTTGGAACACCATACTGACTTAGTGTTGCTTAAATATTATATGTAAAAGTCTTTGACAGGTTGCAAAAGATATGCGGTATTGCATTTCATAGCTTTTCCCAAGCATGAAATATTTCTTGAACAAGAAAAGCATATTCTATGGTCACTGAAGTTAGCCCCACTTGTTTTTTTAAATTTTTTAACTTTTATTTTTTATTTTTAACTATTATCTATCTTTAATGTTCGAACATTTTAATTGTTTGTTCGTCTTTTATTTATTTTTTTTTTCTTTATGGAATAGAAGGACAAACGAGCGTACGGGTCACCTGGTGTTAAGTGGTCATCGCCGCCCACATTCTCTCACTCATTCACAGAGGAATCACAAGAGCGTTGCCGGCCTTTATATAATAAAATAAACAAATATAATTAATTAAACAAATTTTGATCCTTTAGTTGGCAACCTTCACCATATATATTTTCTACTTTAAAACTTACAATAATATTATCTTCAATTCAATTTTATAATTTTTCCATTATAAATTAGCAACAATTATTCAATATATTATATTAGAATTTCGTTACCTGTTTGAGGCGCATGCGGGCATATTATATAAGTATGCGGGTAGGTACGTAACAAAATTTTATTTAATAGTTTCGAGACGTATTTTGTTTGTTTCACAAGTAATAAAAATATTTTTTATTGTAAATGTAAAAATATAATTTCTTTAATAATTTATCGAGTAGTTAGCTTAAATGTATTCATCTTCTCTTTTTATATTGGATTGCCTTTTAAATGTTTTTTTCAGCTGCTCTATGTGGCACACGTCATGTACCTACATTACATTACACTGAACAACGCCTTTAGTACCGTTGCTGTAAGCTGTTGAGGGTGCCGTGGCGCGCCTGTTTTTTAATATTTTGCACTTTTGCTGCTAAGCTTTTAATTTTTGAAACGTTGTGAAGAGGTTTATGATTGTTTCAAAATAATCGATTGCTTCTTAAGTATCTTTTTCGAGGAGAGTTATCCATACGCGGCTCAGTAAATGATTCAAGAGACACAGGCGAAGCACATGAATCTCTTGACATTGCTAGTTAATTTACAGCATATTGAAGGTTTCTAGGGATAGCTCGAAGCTTTCTTTGCGAGTCTATTATTTTATTTCTGGCTAACTTTGAAGATTCCTGCAATGCAAAATAGATAATATTACCTACAAATAGGTACACAAAAATAATAAATATAATAACGTGTGTAAATATTTATCTACTACTAAAGATAAGTTTAAATTAAGATAAGAACCTACACAAGCAGATGTAATAATATAATCGATATAAAAATATTTATTTTCCCTGCATAATCTTCCATAAGAAGAGCATGACAATTTTTCATTAGCTTTCAGAATCTTATGAACATAAAAATTGGTAGTTATATTGGGTAATAATATAATCTTTTTGACAAAATGAAATGTAATGGCTTCAAGTTATTGTTTTGCATTACAAGACTAGACAAGAATACTTGAGATATATCTCTTTCTTTTAGTGCATTGCCTTTGACGTAGGTTAAAAAAGTGAAGTGTGCTGTACAGCTCAGCTTATTATAACTTCTCTAGGCTTGATTGATCTTAGATTTACTCTAACAAGTTTCTACTTTCTGTTAACAGGCACAGGTGTAATGACAGTAGAATTGTTATATTCCAACCTAGTCGTTATGGTAGCTATTAGTTGGTATCCGCAGGCCTGTCTCACTCCCCTTGTAGGTATCCAAATCGTAAGTAGACGCGGCGGCCCCCACGCATCCAGTAAAGACTCACGCGCGAATAGTGTGGCACGCACGAGCTTTTGTCACCTTCTTCACTGGTCAGACCAATCTTTTAAAATGGAGAAATATAAAAAAAGAAAAGCATAGAATTAGAGGTCATTGCGGTTGTAATTTAAATATTTTAAGCTTCCCCTTGAAATATTTATTAGTGATATTAGTAATTATTACTACCAAGAAATTACCATAATTACTAGCATGAATGCTAGCTACCTATTTATTTCCGATACTAAGAAGGATTGAATAAGTCGTGGTCTTCCAATTCATACATAACTATCTGCAACTAATGTAGGTTTGACAGGGAAAGAAAAAAATTGATTAACAATAACGATTACATAAAAGTAAGATGACCAAAAACTAGGTAGGTACAATTTTAGAAAAAGAAGACAAGCGATAGAAAGAGAGGCAACTTCTAGGGAATAAAAATGTAGGTAAATACTTAATAACGCTGTGCGATGTGAATTACAATCTACACCTTATTGTATGGTTGCAAGAGTCCCTCCCTATTGCTTTAATTAATTTTGCGGAGTGAGACTTCTGTACTATTACAATATTAATATATTCTTTCGTATTTAAGCAGTCTCCTGTCGCGTCCCTCAGTCCACACTTCGCACTAGCGACTTACCCCCTTATTCATAATAGTCTGCTAACTTAAAGCATTGCTAATTCTCACTCTGTCTTCTTCTATTGACCTAAGTCAGAATGTGAAAAAACACTCCTTAGCGTCTGTTTTAAGTTAGCGGATCATTATGAATAAGGAAGTTTGTAAATAAGCGCCAGGCACTAATAGTTTGCCCTGTACTTTCCCCGGGGCATAAAAAGAATAGGGGAGTCCCAGGCTTATTGGTATCGTAAGACTCGTGTGGTCTTTTGAAGTCAGCACAATCGGCCAGACTCGTCCAGGTTAATTACCACACTCGCACAGAATACCGGAGTGAAGTAGCGGCCTAGTGCAGCTATGTCTCGCATGGGTTAGTGTCGAGGACCGGTGGCCGTCCCCCCCCCCTTCTCCAACAAAGATTATGAAAGCTGTCCTTAAAGAGATAGTACGCCAGGAGGGTACCGGCTCTACCAGAGTCGGAGAATCCCTCCCCGAGCACTCCATCCCGAGCTGCCCTTCGTATTCCGGGGAAAGCTCAGAATCGCGCATGACCAACGACAAACGAGGCCGTAACACCACGGTCCACGGCACCCCGCTCCACACTCAACGTGGACTTATGCAATATCAGGGGAATTCACTCCAATTTAAACGCCGTCCACTACCACCTTGAGACGGCGAAGCCGGCCTTGTGTTTCCTTACGGAGACGCAGATATCTCGACCTAGCGATACGTCATATTTAACGTACCCCGGGTACAAAATTGAGCACCATTTTTTGCCTCATGCCGGGGTATGTGTGTACGTTTGGGAGGATATCTGCTGTCGCCGTCTCGGCAATTTTGAGGGTAGGGACCTGTACACTCTCTGGCTCCGCGTAGATTTAGAGGACCGCGTTCGCATCTATGCGTGTGTCTACAGGTCCCATTGTGGTAACGCAGAAACCGATCATCTCATGGGCTGCGTTCAAGTGGCAATTGACGACGTGCTTGCCCAGATCCCCTCCGCTGAAATCGTAGTCTTGGGTGATTTCAACGGGCACAATGCCAAATGGCTTGTATCACGAACCACAGACAACGCAGGGCGATCTGTGCAAGATTTTGCATTGGCGTATGGTCTGTCCCAATTGGTTGAGTTGCCAACGCGGCTCCCGAATGTGGATAGCCACATGCCGTCCTTATTAGATCTTCTGCTGACTACACATCCCGATGGTTACCAGGTCTTTGTCGACGCCCCTCTCGGAACGTCCAACGATTGCCTGGTCAGGAGTGTAGTGCCTATCCGACGCCAACGTCGTAGACCACCAGCGACCCGCCGCGTTTGGCACTACAAGTGAAAAGCAGATTGCATTCCTTTTTTGCATCCTACTCTTGCAGCAAGGTTTGTTTCCCTTCGGACGATCCTAGTGCCTGCGCAGTTGCAGTAGCCGATGTAATGCTGCAGGGTATTGATATTTTTATACCAAGCTATGTAGTACCGATCGGTGGCAGATCACAACCCTGGTTCGATGCGTCAGTTAAAGCAGCATATGACTACAAAAAACAGGCGTATCGAACTTGGGTTGCGGCGCTGGGCACAATGGATCCGAACTGCATAGTTCTTAAGAGGAAATATAACCGTGCATCCAGATTTTTTAAGCGGCAAATCGCCCGTTCAAAGGCAAAACACGTCGTCAAAATCGGCGAGCAGCTTTCCAGTTACCCGACCGGGACACGCAAGTTCTGGTCGTTGTCGAAAGCTGCTCTTCAGCTTCCTCACTGGGCGCAGCATACAGGTCGTTGTCGAAGGTTATTGCTCGATTCCAAAGCCCGTGAACGCTGGAGTGCCCCAAAGCTGTCTGCTATCTCCTACGCTGTTTCTTCTGCATATCAATGATATGTTGGACTCTCAGGGGAAATCGTCGACCAGTGCCGGGAGAAACTTGTGTCTTCTATCGAGTCCTCTCTTGAGAAAGTCGCAGAATGGGGTAAATTGAATCTTGTCCAATTTAACCCCCAGAAGACTCAAGTTTGCGCGTTTACCACTAAACCATTTGTCGTATCACCGCTCTTCGACAACACTTCCCTTAAAGCCTCGCCAAGTATCAGAACACTGGGTCTTGAAATCTCGAGCGATTGCCAATTTCGTGGCCATCTGGAGGGCAAAGCCAAATAGGCTTCAAAGAAACTGGGCGTCATAAATAGAGCACGGCAATACTTCAAGCCGGCCCACATTCTAGCGCTGTACAAAGCGCAGGTCCGGCCACACATGGAGTATTGCCGTCATCTCTAGTCTGGCGCACCCCAGTATCAGCTCGATCCATTTTAGCGCGTGCAACGCAGAACAGCTCGAATTGTCGGCGACCCAGTGCTCTGTGAACGGCTGTATCACTTGGCGTTGCGTAGAGACGTCGCTTCATTGTGTGTCTTCTACCGCATTTATCGCGGGGAGTGTATCGAAGAGCTGTTTAACCTGATTCCTACCGCCGAATTCCACCTTCGCATGACACGCCACAAGTAAGGATATCATCCCCACCATCTGGATGTGTGGCGGTCCTCCACAGTGCGGTTTTCAAGGAGCTTTCTTCCACGTACTACAAAGCTGTGGAATGCACTTCCTTGTGCGGTGTTTCCGGGACGATACGACATGGGTACCTTCAAAAAAAGCGCGTACACGTTCCTTAAAGGCCGACAACGCTGCTGTGATTCCTCTGGTGTTGCAAGAGATTGTGGGCGGTGGTGATGACTCAACAACAGGTGACCCATACGCTCGTTTGTCCTCCTATTCCATAAAAAAATAGCACAGTACACATAATATGTATCAGTACGGAAAGTAAGCCTTGTTGATAAAATACTTACCTACATGTGCGTACACTTCATTGAAGCAATATGGTTGTGAGGTTATTTTTCTAAGCTACTTTAAAAGAGGAAGAGGTTCTCTGGATTGTATTTTTAGAACTAAGTTCCATAATTGGGGCGTTGCGGAACGTTAAAGAGTAAAAAGCGTAAGATTTTTATGTATAGTGTATGTATGATGGCTATACAGTGTGTAATACATAATTTACATAATTTAATTACATAATTTATATAATTAACTGTTAGTCATCATGTAGACTATGTAATATCTATATATATGACTATGTATTTTATTTAATGTTGTTTTGGATTTTGTTTTTAATTTTCGTTGAAATATTGTATTTGAAATATTGACTAGAAACTTTGAAATATGTTTTTTTATATTTGTCCGTTGAAGTTTCACTTCTACCACGAACACATTGTCTAGACGGGGCAGTTATCGTTTTCGTGAGTGTCAATTATTAAGAACAATTAACTTCTGTTTCAAGATACAAGATGATGGATATGACTTTTTAATAGAATCAATATCAGTTTTGGGGCGTGTCAATAACGAATATGACATGTATTTTGAGATCCAAGATTGCGGATGTGTCTTTTACAATAAAATCAAAATGGGTATCGTTTTCGAGATTTTCGGAAGTGTCGCTGAACACACAATTTTATTTCAAAATTCCAGCATATGTCAAAGTCCGGCTTCAACACCCTCGAGAATCATGAAATCAACACCCATGATAAAAAATTTACATTTTCTTGCAGCCGCCACCTTGGATTTACATTTTGACAGCACTATCTATTGCAGGCTGCAGCACCCTCGAAAACGATACCGGTGACGAAAAAGTTGATAATTTTTGCAGCCGCCAGCTTAAATTTTCATTTTGACAGTACTAGCTGCCGTTGGTATTGGTTTCAACACCCACGAAAACCATGACAAAACATATGTAGGTATCTAGTCCGTAATAAATAAATATTTGAAAAGATCGCGTAAACAAATAACAACGTGAGTGTGACACTCGTCTCGTACTGACCGCGAAAACTGCTTAGAGGTCTCGTGACTCGTCGATGTGCATGTTTATGTGAGTATGTCATTTCGAACGTTTGTGGGTAGTTTCCGTACTGGCACATGTGTCTACTGTGCTAACTGCTAATAATTTGCACTTGGCAGGCGTTAGGCACTAGGCATTTAGGCAAGTATTTCCAAAGCAAGAGTATTTCGGTATTCAATAAAATTAAATTTGTTAAAGTACTCAAAAAATATTGTAATATGACTTGAGCAAGTGAGTAATAAGAACTTTTGACTTAAAATATATTATCGTAAGCTTAGTGCTTATATTTCGAGCTCAAACTCTCTTGTTTTATAAGCTTTTGTTTGTTGTTAAAAACTAGTACACAATGGATTTTCCAAGATCATGCGATACATTCGTGGTTTTACCGCCTCTGACAAAAGGCAATCTCGTGATATTTGGTAAGAATTCGGATCGCCCCCAAAATGAAGTACAAGAAGTTATATTGGTAAAAGATCGGATTCTTGGAACTAAATTAAAGGTATATAAACATTTTTTTTTTAAGTTTGTTCACAATACTTATTCAAACAAACATAGGAAAAACATAATATTGATTTACAAAGGTATTTTTTTTTTTGATAAATTAATTATTCGTGTATTACATATCTAGTTAAAGTTACTTAATTTAAATATGAGACACTGGTTCAATGACATTAATATCAATAAAAAATTTATGCCTACAGTGTAAGCTGTATATAGAGAAAAGCAGGTCAAATAGGTAATTCTAAATCACTGTTGTTAGTATTTATTTGAAAAAAATACAATAGCTTAAAACATTCATAATAAATCAAAATATTGTTATATTTTTGAAGTACAACTTTTGAAGTACTACTATAAATTATTGAATAATTGCAAGAAATATACTCATGTATTATTTTCAGTGTACATATATTACTATAGATGAAAGTGTTGATCCGATTAACAGTGTGATGTTAAGCAAGCCAGCTTGGATGTGGGGTGCCGAAATGGGAGCTAACAACAAGAATGTTGTTATTGGTAATGAAGCAGTCTGGACTAACAACAATGATGGTGAAGGAGATGCTAGAGTAAAACGCTTGCTGGGAATGGATTTAGTTAGGTTAGTTAGAGTATATATTATATAAATAATATTTTTGAACTATGTTTGAAGTATTTTGTGTGTAACTCACATAAGAGTTAAAGTTTGAGATAAATTTATTGTCTGCCTTATGGTAAAGTCCTCAGTAGTACTTACTTACATTATAAAATGGAGGACCAAAAATATTACATAAAATGTTGAAATCAATTTAATTAAATATATAAATTTTTGAAAATAAGGAAAATGCATTTATTTTGATTTGGTTGTTTAAATAATAATCAATTGATAACTGACACAAGACAATTAGAATTGACATTTTTAACCAACTTGAAAAAGGAGGATGTTATCAATTTGATCAGTATTTTTTCTTATGTATGTACATCAATTACTCTACGATTATTGATCCGATTTACGTAATTTCGATGAAGAATAGATGCCATTTGGTCCCATTAAATTTTTACATAGTTTGGCCCAGTAGTTTTATTTCGATGATATAATTGTGTTTTGTGTACGGCTGTTTTAGTAGTTTTCATTCAGGTTGATTATACACTATAATTATTAACTGACACTAAAAAGTAAAAAATAAAATAAAACCTTGTTTAAATGTGTGGCCAGTCAACCGTAATAATAACAGTAAGTTAGCTGTTTATAATAATATTAAGTTTTATTTTGTATAGGGCTTGGCACCGACTTCAAAGCTCAATATGTAGCACATACAAATACTAGTATTTTATTAATATTAAAGTTAAAGGTGTATCAAATTAATTTTTTAGTTATTTGATACTTTTCAGGTTTTGAAGTTGGTTTTTTTTTAAAGTTTTTTTTATGGTGGACTGGTTCTCATGGACTTTGATATTATAATTCATAATAGCATAATAAAGTAAAGAAGAATAATAATTTACTACAATGCTGTGGAATGAGCTTCCTTGTGCGGTGTTTCCGGGACGATACAACATGGGTACCTTCAAAAAAAGCGCGTACACCTTCCTTAAAGGCTGGCAACGCTCCTGTGATTCCTCTGGTGTTGCAAGAGATTGTGGGCGGCGGTGATCACTTAACAACAGGTGAACCGTACGCTTGTTTATCCTCCGATTCCATAAAAAAAAGAGAGGATAGATTTAAAATTTAAACCACCCAGATTTTTATATCTAGTCTATTTAAATATTAATTTCTTTCACAAAATAAAATTATCACAATTAATATTTATGTAGATGTTATTCTAAAGTTAAAAATACTGTTTAAATCATAGTGCACATTATACCATATTGTTTCAAATCATAAATGTGTCATTATAATTATTTTCTCATACAGACTAGGTTTAGAGAGAGGTAATAGTGCAGAGGAGGCATTGAATGTCATAACAGATTTGCTAGGGAAGTACGGACAAGGTGGACCATGTTCAGAATGTGATGACAGTCATTTCTATCACAACACATTCCTTATTGCTGATACTAAGGAAGCCTGGGTGCTAGAGACTAGTGGAAAGATCTGGGCTGCTGAGAAGATAGAAAATAGTTACCGAAACATATCTAATGGACTGACAATAACTACAAAGATTGATAAGCATTCAACTGATCTGTATAATGATGCCAAACAAATGGGAGTGTGGGATGGAAAGGTAGGTAACAGTGTATTAACAAAAATGTCGACCAGCCAACATCAATGTGTCGGTGTGTCATGCATGCATCATAACAATTAACTCTGATAATATTTCCGTAACGCGCCAAAAGAAGTACAAATAAATAAATAAATCCTTTATTTTACTAGAAAACATGTAACAATGGGTGTAAATAGTTTTAAGGTATCAATGTTATCTGCCATTTCTGGCATGCAAAATTAATCATTTTTGTTTCATGACAAAATTCTAGTTATTATTATAATTGATTTAACATTAATAAACTCTTAGGTCTTTGCACTTATGGTTTAAGAACTTAGCTCAATTTAAATTTAAATTATTATTATTTTTTTCGTCATTATTTAAAGACTACAATTAATATATTGTTTAAAGTCAATTTAATTTAATCTAATGTGTCAACATTTCATTTATAGAATAAAAACATTTACTATAAGCCATGTAAAAAGATCCTTCATAAATCGTTGGACGGGTAATACGCGTAAGCTTCAAGGGAGTTTACTCAATATTTAACAATTTGCGAGTCCGGACAAATAAATTCACTATTCAGTAACCGATTCAACATCTCCATATGTCGGCATCTCTATAACTCCGAATTTTTTGGCGTCTCCCTTCAAGATTGACTTAGGAGGATTTTACTATATATAATTTGACATCCATATTGTTGATCAGATAATTTAGCATTGTGGTGCTTGGATTACTAAAATGCTCTCAAATTCGATCTCAGCCACCTTGAGAACTTTCGAAACAATATTCGTATTATTTTATATTGAAAATTGCGCGGCTAACATCTTGGATTTAAAATATTATCCCAATTTAAAGATTAATATTTACAAGAACGAGAATTCCAAGGTTCTCGACCTTGGAAACAATATCTACATTGTTGCAATGACAATTACACACGGCCAATTAAGATCTAAAAATGATCCCAAGTTCGTTCTCTGCAACCCTGAAAAGCATATCTATATATTGTTCTTCCTATTACCGTTTTAGTGTGGTACTTTAATAAACTATTTGATTTTTGCAATTTGAATTATTGGTATTCGTAAACTAAATAGATTCTGCTGATACATTGATAACCCCGAATGCTTGAATTAATAAGAGAACGTCATTTTGTTGTGATCGACGGCAAACATAGACAAAATGATTATTCACATCAACATTGCAATGCTTCAAAAAAGTGGAAAATTTTGCGCTGTATGAATTTCAAGTTCAACCTCTTTGCTATTTATATCCACCCATACCTGTTTTCATAAAGTAGGTACCTAGGTAGTTTAAACTACAGACGTTTTGTTTTATTTTGTCATATTGCGTCTTGGTATTTCAAGATATTCGTAATCGTTTATAAATTGCATTATAGAGTCCCTTGTTAATTTTTTGTACTCATTTGATTCTGAGCTTTATGAGGAATGAATACAAATTCGAGTGAAACTTGTGCCGCAATCATCCAATTTTTCTATACATTCGACTACACTTACACTAATAATATATTTAATCTTGTTTAAGCATGACAAATAATATATCAGTACTAATTAAGCTTACAGAACTCTCTAGAATAATAAACACTAGAGTGACGTCACCATCTTCTTCGTAAACAAAAATTTTGCAGAATGGAAAGAAACAATATATCACGATTGCACGAATTTCTCGTAAATACTCGTTTGCTTACTGGAACTTATCCAATTTTAATTGATGATAATATAATGATTGTGCACATGAAATGATTGATTATATTTTTACTTTAAATCAAATATGTCTATCGTTATGTGTGATTTACGGGATGACGATCGATTCGACCTTCATTATAAAGCGCAGAGGACTACTGCGCTAAATAATTAGGTTTGTGTAATAATATTAAAGTACTCGAATGGCGGCCACGTACCGGAAGACGCAGTGTTGGTAGGCCCCTCCCACAAGATGATCGCCGTAATACGTTGGATGAGGGCAGCGCAGGAGCGATCGTCGTGGAAATCTTTGGGGGAGGCCTTTGTACAGCAGTGGACGTCTTCCGGCTGATGATGATGAATAATAATAATTGCAAACGTCCAAATTTTATACTTCCGCAACTGAATCGACGTAGGTAGGTTACTTAAGTAACGACGTCAAGTAACTACGAGGTACGTACAAATACCTAAGTCCCAAATTAGTTTTATAACGTAAAATTTTTTCAGAGCGAATTCAACTTTAGTGCGGCATTTTCTTCTGGCGGTGATGAAATGCGATGGGCACATGGGAAGCGATTGCTTGGAGAGCTTAGTAAGGATAAATCCTTTGACGTAAAACGGATGTTTCGTGTGCTGCGAGATAAGGCCAGTTGTATTTGCCGGGGCGTTGACGACATGTTCCCGACTCAAGGAAGCCAGGTAAAACACACACAAATTTTTATTTATCATTAAATACCTCTCGACAAACTAAAATATTGGACTTAAAAAAAAATTAAGTAAATGATACCTATATATGACGTTTATAGATATATATATAGATTCACAATTTCACAATACTATTTGTTTTATTTCATTAAAATACCCTGTAGATTCTCTGCACTATAATCATTATTCCGATCGCTCCAGTAATCCGAACGGGGGGAAAATTAAAAATGCAAATAAAATATTCTTTTCATTCTAATATAAATAATTTATAGATAATTAAATTAATTATGCGGTATTTAATACCTTAATTCCCTATTGTTCTATCTATAAACGTAGAATAGCATGAGGAATAGTTTTTTTAAGAATTTTTATTTTTACGCCAAAGAAGCATATAGCTTCTTACGATCGTACAAATATGTACTTAATAAAGTACACAAACACACACTTTTATTCATATAATTTACACTTTGTGATATATATTCAGGTATCATCGTTATCGCCACATGGAGTTACAGTACATTGGTTTACCGCCACTCCGGACCCCAGCGTCTCATATTTCAAACCATTTGTCTTTACTGCCGACGCTGTGGCCTCTCCCTTCACAGCTAGTCCGAATGAGGTGGGTATAATTTTTAACTGTTGTAGAAATGACAAGAGTTAATTTTCGATGACACTGAAGTTGATGAACAATAGTAGAAAATAAAGCATATATTAGACTGTGTATATAAAACCAATTTCTGTTGGTTATGAATATTTATATTATGATAATTATTTCAGGCAAAAAGAGAACATTATCTGTACAGATTGCATTCAGCGAACATGACGAGATCTAATGACATGAAAATACCAAAACTGCTTCGAGAATTGGAAGAGGCGTGTCTGTCAGAGATCGACGACTTAGTGGAACTTGATAGTCTGTTTAAAAACTGCGTGGAAACTGAGGTGAACTTATACGGTTATAAATACAACGAAGACGAAAAAGCCATGATGTTAATTTCTAAATCCATATAGTAGTACCTACTACAGAACAATTATCACTACAAATCAACACAAAAGTGATTCAATCATATAGGTCAAAAAAGTTACACTTAACAATGGTCTCAGTTCTATATTATTAGCTCGGAAAAATTGAGCTTTAATGAGAAGAAGTGGCAAGAAAGCATAACCTATTCTCTATTTTTCTAGAACATTCTCTAGTGAAATAATTATAAACATATAATTTTGTTGCCCTGAGCAATTGTTTTCTCTCATTTTAAAAAATATCTATAGATCTGTTTTATACTTAGGTAAAGAACCAACAATAGAAATTACTTAAAAAATGTTGTACATAATAAAGAATTAAGTATACCACGGTATATATAACATGTCTGCAAGAAAAATGTAACATTTGCGATGAATATCGTATTTCTGTGTTGACGTCACAATTCTTTTCAGCCGTGCACTCGGATGATCCAGAGATGACTCTTTGTCTATTCATGATATTTATGACAGCTTCCGTTGTCACGTACACCAAAATTTAAATCACATTATATTTATGTACATTCGTTATTTCTGCACTAGTAGAATTTATAGCGTGCCATTATTTATGATAATATCTCCCGATATTTGTTATTCAAAGTATTGAATACTTGTCTCAAGGATTCTGCTTCGAGAAATTTATCATTATTTTGAAATATTGTTGCTGCATACAAATGTAATTGTATTATTATTTAAATATTAATATTGTTATTCTTTATACCTACCCCGTCAAATACCTTACTTTAACTGACTTTGCTATAAGATGACATTAGATGCTTCATATGTTTGGTGAAATTGAATATTTTACATCATAAATAATTTATACTTACTTTCTAGTTTAGTATACCGTGTATAACATATTTTGTAATATTGAAGTTTCTTTTATATAAGATTTGATACCTGGAGCTCTATTACCAAAATCGAAATACGAAGTAACTGTTGACGCATCGTATATTTTCCTATTACGAAAGTGATTCGAATCCGAAGATCGATACGAAGTTCGCGATTAGACATTTTGTCTTTCTTATTTACCTTATTTCCAAACTCACTTGACATTTACTTTTTCGTTGTTATTATGATGATAATTATATTATATTCATTATTATGATCACATGAACTTCACTTTTTATGGTTATGTCTATGGTTCCGAAACGAAACCCATCCACAGTATTCGGAACCGAAGTACTTCGGTAATTGGATTTAATTCGAAGTTCGTCGTTCTTTAGTTTCAGGCCGAAACTTCGGCTTTCGTTTTTGGTAATAGACCTTCTGAATGTCCTATTACCATAATCGAAAGCCGAAGTTTCGGTCCGAAACGAAAGAACGACGAAAATCGAATTAAATCCTATTACCTTCGGAAAGTACTTCGGATCCGAATAGTGCTGACGGATTTCGTATCGGAACCAAAGACACAACCATATAAAGCGAAGATGTAGTTACGATCATAATAATGTCAAGCGAATTTGGGAATACGGTAAACGAAAGACAAAATGTCTAGTCGCGAACTTCGTATCGATATTCGGATCCGAAATCCGTTCGTAATAGGAAAATGTACGACCCGCCAACAGAAACTTCGTATTTCGATTTTGGTAATAAGGTACGTACAGACGTGCTCATTACTAGCACGAAAGCATGCTTTTTTTGAGCATGTGCTTACTAGTAGCACGTGTGTACTGTAATGAGCATACTTATTTAGAGCGTGCTTAAAAATCAATCGACGTTTGATTTTCGAGCATGCTACCTTAGGCGCGGGTAGAAAGGTACGGACAGACGTGCTCAAAAAAAGCGTGTTTTTAAGTATGCTTAAAGTTAGCGTGCTCATGCAACTGTTCACACTACACATCACGCGCCTCAGTTAGCATGCTCGAAAATCAAACGTCGGTTGATTTTTGAGCACGCTCTAAATAATGCTATAATATGCTCATTACAGTACACACGTGCTACTAATGAGCACATGCTCAATAAAAGCATGCTTTCGTGCTAGTAATGAGCACGTCTGTCCGTACCTATAGGGCTCCTGTGCTTTTTGAAGTTTTTTTTATGTGATTTGTTACATGCCCTTAATTAAGTATACGATGAATAACATATTTTGTAATATTGATTGGCTGTGGATAAAAAGGTTTTGTAATATTAAAGCTTTTTGGATGGAATTTGATACATTTGTTTTCTAGTTTGTTACACGGTGGATAACATA
Organism: Leptidea sinapis; assembly: GCF_905404315.1. NCBI lineage: Eukaryota > Metazoa > Arthropoda > Insecta > Lepidoptera > Pieridae > Leptidea > Leptidea sinapis. Next base: position 20,776,777 of record NC_066312.1, on the reverse strand, counting down.
TTTTGTAATGTCGAAGGTTTTTTTAAATGAGTTTTGTAAAGGTTTTGAGCGATAAAATTCCATTCGACCAGTTGGCCGACAATATTTTTGTTGTATTTTGTATCAGAAATGATAGTATATTTAAGTGATTATTTACTTGTTATACCAACATATAGCAGCTAGTTTTTTTTAAAGTTTTATAGATGTGTTGTTGTGGGGCAGTGTGATATAGAAAGGCAATAAATTCAATAATAAAATATTTTTATTGGTAGATATTTTAGATCTGAAGTCTGCTTTCGCAATACATAATGTTTGTTATCTAGTAAGAATTATTATGGATATGTTTTAACGACGGGGCGCAGATTTTTAGGAAAAAGGATATCATAAGACGTTCGTCAGCAATATTATTATTTTTTAATATATTGTTTAATTGAATTAGTCGTTATTGAGCCTTCTTTAGTTTTAATTCTGCTAAGATTCGTCTTCAATCAATTCGAAACGTGTTTCGCCTCTACACGAGGCGTTCTCAGGAGATGTTGACTCGCCAAATTCTGGTTTGTCAACATGCAACAAGGCTCAAAAGTTAGTAAAAATAGTTATAGTATCGCCGTGTTTCACTTTCAAACTAAGCATGAATTAGGTATCTATCAATGTTATGAAGCTGAGAAATGTTGGCGAAATATCGAGTAGCATACACAGAAATCTGTTTTCATAAATACATCAATCAAAATAAATCGTAAACACGATAAGCAGGGGCCAACGATATTGCGACCTTATGACCTATTGCATACAGACGAAGTTGCTTTGTGTGTATTGGTGTTGATTTGATTGATTTACAACAAAGTTATTCTGATACATCAACGGATGATTTTTACATACAGCCTTAAAGATATACGGATGTTACACTTAAGAAAGTGACGCCCGTCAGTAATTCTGCCAACAGGCTGACATAATCTAAGTTTCAAGTTTACACCTAATATTAATAAAAACAATATTGTGTAGGTACTAATAATATTGTTATTATTAATAAGTAGCAAAACTGCGCATTAATTAAATGCGTGGCTACACTTTGGGGCAATTTTGACAACGATATTATTAATAAAAAATAAATTCGTGCACATGCACGTACATAATATCTTTGATAATTAAATACAATAGTATTGTTAAATTCATAATAATAGTATTATATATTATATTTTTGTATATTCAATTATATTCTAAATGTACAGTTAATAATTATTGTTTATGGTTTAGTGCGTTTTGTTATAAATTTAATAAAGTTTTATGTATTATTGTGATTTATTTACTGGCTTTTAAAGTCATAATTTGTAAACGCTTGCTGTGACACATTTGTAAGTGTTATCCTATCCTACCTGTCGGTGCTGATGTCGAAGACCACTTGATATCATTTTTTTTATGGAAAAGGAGGAATAACGAGCGTACGGGTTAGCCTGGTGTTAAGTGATCACCGCCGCCCACATTCTCTTGCAACACTAGAGGAATCACAGGAGCGTTGCGGGCACTTAAGGTACGCGCTTGTTTTGAAGGTACCCATGTCGTATCGTAGGTAAGATGTCATGGGGTTGCCCTGTTTCATTATTTGATGGCATTTTTAGTTTATTTATGGAAGAATATGACAAACGACCGAACGGAAAATCTGATGTTAAGTAATTACCGCCGCCTACATTCTGCTGCAATACCAGAAGAATCACGGGAGCGTTGCCGACCTTTTAAAAATATGTACTCGCTTTTTTTGGATGTATCCATGTTGTATCGTGTCCTTGAAACGCCGCGCAGTTACGCACATTCCTTAGTTTTGTTATACATGGAAAATAAATGCTTGAAAACCGCATTGTGCAATTGAACGGCTTCTCCAAGTTATAATTATAAATGTCACCTCACTACGGTTGCGTCCCATCTCCTTGGACTAGTCTGCATTTTTTTTTCTTACTGTCAAGGTGTTTGAGAACATAGTTGTGTGTTAATTAGTGAATTACTATAAAATTGTCTTAAAATATTGAATAAGTCTCAAACACTACGTGATCTGGCCGTTCATAGAGCACTGGTTCCCGGATAATTTGAGCAGCTATGCATTGCACGCAGTCATATGGTCGAGTCGATACCAGTATCAGACACAGGCGTACCCCAGGGTGCGCCAGACTACTGATGAGACCGATAACACTCAATATGTGGAGGACCCGGACATGCGCTTTGTAGAGCGCTAGAATGTAAGCTGGCTTAAAGTATTACCGTGCTCTACTCATAAACTCCACTTTGTTCGAAGCCAATATGGGTTTGTTTCCTAGATGACCGCGGAATTGACAATCTTTTGAGATTTCGAGTCCCAGTATTCCAATACTAGTGTAGCTGTACCTACAACCAATAATATCAATTAATACAAATGTCTAATACCTAACTTGTAACGTAGCATTATAGATCGTAGAAAGAGTAATCGTGCATAATAACTGTAATAAGCGTATGCCGAAAGATTCGTTCTGACAAGAACATTTTATTTTGTATAACGTAATATTAGCTCTGATAAGAACCATTTCATAATGCTGTACATCAACCCATAGAATCATACAGATCACCAGTAGTCATCTCAGTGAAGTTTCAAGCATCGTACTTTTTCTCGACGACCGGAGATATACTCACGTGATCAGTCATATGCTCCGCGTTACACACAGCAAGGCCGAGCGTCCTCGAATGACGCGTCGGGACTCGGGCGTCGATCGCTATTCGCTATTCGTGCAATTTTAATCAATGAGCAATAGCGTAGGTGCGGAATGCTCATTGACATCGTATGATCGAGGTTCGACGCGAGTTTACACAAACTGCGATAGCATTAGTTTTAGAGCGAGATAGAACACATAATATTATTCTCAATTCTTATTGAATGAAACGTTTTACTATTCTTTAAAATGTAAGCTTTAGTGTTGGTGTGTATTTTCTGAACTTGTAAATATTTTTTAAGTAACGATTGTAATTGGGAACTAGTTTTAAGAACTTTGTATATATATCGTGTAACCTTTTAATAAAATATATCTTCCATACATCTTCCACATATTCCTCACAGTCAAGCAGTTGTTTTATTTAATCGCCAAACGCCCAGTCTCTAAACTAGGTAAGGCTAGCAACAAACATAAACTTGTTATGGCTACTAAGTCTTTTGTTAGGCGATATAACTACATGCTTTTACAACCTGAACCTAGAAAATGTACAAAACAAATGTGTTACGAAATTCAAAATAATTGTTAAAAAACGTTTGAATGAAAGGTGGTAGGTACTTTATCATAAATTACTTATTGAATGATACCACAGATTGGAAATGGAATAAGAAATAAATTATATTGTACGATAGAGTCTGGCTAATGAAAGTTGAACCCAGCCATTTATAGGAATGACAATAATAAATAAAATATAATTATGACAATGGCAATCAATCTGTTGTGTCTTGCTTTCTTATCGGACTTTGTTTACATTGAGTTTTGAACGTAGTGTTTAAATTCTCTTTGTTGAGTTTGTTGACTATTTCTAAGCAAGCATTGGTAAACTCAATGAAGTTCTATACATATGGACATATCATTCACAGTCTGATAACGGAACGGCAAAAGTGTGCCTTAAGACATGTAAGCACACTTTTCTCCTTAGTCGTGTGTCAACCGCGTGTCAATCAACAAGCCTAACTGTGCGATAAAAACTACTTAAATAATACATTAAAGACTCAAAAAAAAGGTGTGACTTAATACAGGTAAGGTTATTTTATTTATATAAGATTGATATGCAAAAAGTGGAAGTAATTTATTAAAACGAATATTTTTTCATTAATTATGGTACAGTATTATTGACAAGTCCCCACCTCAAAAAGCAGGATGTTCTTAATCCGTCGGTATGTTTTTTTTATGTTTGTTACCTCACAACTTTCGACTGGGTGAACCGATTGTTATATTTTTTTTTTACTTAAAAGCTGGTGCTTCCCGTTTGGTCCCATAGCAATTAGGTCCAGATCTCACAATGGCAACCATGAGAAAACCATAAAAGTCTTAAATTTGCTATAAGTATATGCAACGTATATTTGTATTTGCAACAAATTTACGAATAACTCAATATTGCGCCCGCCGATTTCGATAACTCTTTTTTTATTGAAAAGAATATAATTCAAACGTAGTTTGGTAATAGTTTAGTTAGGTTCTGCTAATGGGATCCATAACAAAGTAACGGAAGTCTTCAATTCTTAGGAGCAAATTAACGATTCTAGGCTGAATCTTTTTTATGCTGTCTGGATATTTGAGTCACCTACCGTAACGTCGTATTGCCAAGTAATAGTCGTAGTCAAATATGATGATTGATCAATGGAACTCCTTAACGACTTATAGTAAGGTTGCGATTTGTGGCAGAATTTCTAACAGTCTGTAATAATATTGCAATGCGCTTATGTTCATTGCTGCATTGCAAAATTGAGTAGATCTACACAAATTAAGACAAATTATTAGTTAGTGTACTTCAGATTCACTAAAAATCTAAAAATTAAAATAAAAATTTATAAAAAAACAACCGATTTCAAATACACTATTCCAAAACAATAGATATAATAGGGTAAAAGAGAGTAATGGGGGTCACTTAAGCGAGAACTCAAATAAAATTCCAATTATAAACAAACTATTTATTGCATCCGCCTTTAAACATTATTTACTTAATTAACTATTATTAGAAATGATTTTCAGACACTTTGGCAATCAACTTTGGATATTATTAAAGTTTAAAAAAAACAGATTTAACTCCCATTACACCGACATGGGGGTAATGGTAATCACCCTGGGGACAATCGGAGTCAAACAGTCTTGCAGATATCGCAGACATAACCTTCAGCTGAGTCCCACCGAGTGCATTCCGCGTGAGCCCATAGCCCACATGCGGTGCATCTGAACCACATCTCATTGTTTCTTCAAAAATCGTTGCACACCAGGCATCTGTTTCCAGCATCTTCTGCGTCGTCATCTTCATCGTTCTTAGTTATCGTTAGTGCCCTTCTTCTGTATAGAATTTTTTCCCTGACCTTTACCTTTCCACCTCTTTTCTTTTTCATTGCCCCCTGCTTTCTTCATCTTCTTAGCAAGAACAAGAAGAGAAGGAAACTATGTTGTGGCAAAAAAAAATTTTTAGACGTCTTGACTGAATTCGTAGGTTACTACGGTGTAATTTAATACTTGAATTAAGATAGTAATTCAAAATTATATGTTTCTTGTGTTTCACATAGTTCACCTACTATTTGCGCAGTATTTTTTTAATGTTTATTTGCGTTCATAAGTTTACTTCACTATAAAGTATTGAATATTATATTGTATTTCAGATAAAGTAGACGTCAGTTGCGATCAAGAAAACAAAAAATATGGTAGACGAAACATACATTTCAGCAGATCAAATGGAAACAGTCGAGATGCTATTGAAAGTATAACTAGTTTAATGTTCTAGACATTGAAAGACAATGACAGAGCATAATATTTTTCATGTTGAAATTCAGAGCAAAACGTGGGATGGAATAATAGAAGTGCTAGAATCATTGATCATATTATGAACCAGAATCTATGGAAATAGAAATTTTAGACTCAGATTTTGATTATAATGAATAAAAAGGCATAAAAGGCATTTATTTTGTCAAAATTGATACCTTTAGAATTCTTTTTGATGTCATTTATTATATACTAGATACTACTACCGCTTCGGAAATAAATGGCACTCTGAGGGAGAAGAAGCGGCGCAAGAAACTCTCAAAGCAGAGAAAAAGAATGCTCAGAAAGCACAAAAAAGAATACTGATTCTTTTTTTGTGCTCTTTTCAATAAAAATATAGTTACAATATTGTAGTCATTTCTATCGCTATAAAATAATCATAATCTAGTCCCAGGCTGTCCGATCACTTAGATATTCAGCTGTGGAGTAATAGGATTTACGACAGAGCCATTTTTTTAATAAAACATTCAAATTTATTTATGGATAATGCCTGAACAGTGGCTGGGACTTTCTTACAAAAGTTTAGGTATACATTTACCCTTAAAGCTATTATGTATCTTATGAAGCCTACTAGAATTTGTTACAAGCAATCCCTTATTTCTAGTGTTATATTATTCTTATGTTAGTGTTATATTCTTATGTTATTAAAATCACTATTAAAAGCAAAAAGGTGACGATGTTTGTGAACGTATATTAAATTTTCATAAATGTACTGACAATGAACCGTCATAATTTTTATTTCTTTAAATTTTTCTTTGAGAGACTGTCTATAGCCAAGCTGATATATAGCACGAACAGCTCTCTTTTGCAGAGCAATCACTATATCAATGTCAGCCACATGACCCCATAGTAAAATACCGTACGTCATGATGCTGTGAAAATAACTGAAGTACACTAATCTAGCGGTCGCAACATTCGTGTACTCTTTAATATTTCTAACAGCATATGCCGCAGAACTGAGTCTATCTGCTAGTTGGGCAATATGTGGACCCCACTGGAGCTTTTTATCTAACGTGATACCCAAGAAGACTGTAGTGTCCACAATTTCCAATTTCTGGTCATTTATAAGTACGTTAGTTTGTACCTCCGCTGTGTTTGGTGCAATGAACCGTACACACTTGTTTTTTTTACTGTTTAAGTGCAGATTATTCGTCTCAAATCAACGCACTATCTTTGAGAGTGCATTGTTTACCTCGTCATCAATATCTCCACTTCCTTTCACTTTAAAAATAAGTGAAGTATCATCAGCAAACAATACAATCTCATGCCTATCATCTACCACAAACGGTAGATCGTTAATATACTATATAAGAAACAAGAAAGGACCGAGAATAGAACCCTGCGGGACACCTATTCCCACAGGTTTATCCGAAGACCGTTTGCATTTACATCGACTATCTTTCATCATCGAACTCTTTCGCTTAAATAAGATTTTAACAGATATAGGTCTCTATTTTTCACTCCATAATGCTTTAGTTTTAGGAGTAAAGTTAGATGGTGGACGCAGTCAAAATATGCTTTTGACAAATCACAAAAAATGCCCAATGCATCCTGTGACTCTTCCCAGGCGTCAAAGATGTGCTCAATGAATAAAGTCTGTTTATCTTCCATTATGGCTTTTAATTTTATGCTCACCTCAGCTGTGTGTATTATTATTATATGTACTGTGTACAAGAATTATGTCATAAGTGACTGTATAATATCGATAAACCAAAACCATTACCTACATAGTAACCGGTAAGGAATTAAAAAAAAAAGGAAAAGTATCAGAATTATTTATTCCTACTAAAGTTGTAACCATATGAAGTTTTTCTGAACTTGGCGCCTTTTGCTAGGTTCAGCTTTCGTTAGCCAGACTATATTATCTAAGTAGGTCTATTTTAACGAATTTTTAATAAAATCATCTATCTTAGGCATACTGTTTCAATTGGGTAGTGGTTTTTTACGTTCAATGGGTCTTTTAAATATTTATTCGCCCAATCTTTTTCTTTGGGAAATATTAGGTTTTTGAGATCTACATAATTTGATCTTATGTATGAAGTCTTATCACAATAAATTCGCAACTGTTTAGTCTTGTCTGATTTCATTTACCTAAATACAAACGCTCTTATCAGAAATACCTTTAATTCTTGATAGTTACGTAATAATATTTATATTATTATTTATTAAAATAGTTATATACTTAGAACTCAAAGTTACTGAAATATGAAGATCGTTTTAAGAATGTCAAAAAAAAAAATAGGGAACAATTTAAAAAAACCCTAAAAATTGTGATTTACCTTTAAGAAATAGGTAGGTGTGTACACTACGCGCGCGGTGCCTTCATGTGCATGCGGCTGTTAATCATGGATGAGGAAAAAATAATAAACAAAGTACAAAAATATAATAGGTTGTATTATCTCGTCATTATTGCGATAAGCTACTGGAAACAAGTGCGTGGGAGGCGATAAGTAAAGAAATGAGTAAAATGTACATAATAATCATGTCCTAGTCCACATCCATTACGATGAAGAGCGTCTTGTCTATTCGTAATATCGCGTGAAGGTGCCCCGCCGCGGACATTTGCGCGTCAGCCCGCTCGTTTGCTCGGATTCGCCGCGCTTCTTGCAAGAACTTGCTCTAGCGATATGAATCTTTATCGAGATTCAAACTATGTGAAAAATGTAAGTTATCATATTCTTATTATTCAATAAGTCAGCTTAAATTCAAGTTTAGACTTCAGGTAATCTACGATCCCGCCCGCAGAATCAATAGTAGGTATAGTTCTACTAAATCCCAATTCACTCAGGATCCTAAGTCAATCTCAACTTAGCACCACACGAATATGGTACTAAGTTGATGTTCGTATAATAACAAGTTTCCCACAGAATAATTTCGTCGTTGACGATTATTTAAGTAAAACTAGGTGGTTCTTGAAATAAAAGTATAATCTAGAAATAAACACCTTTAATATCGCATGATTAACTTATTCTGAAGTATACATATATATATATATATATCACATAATAGAATAGTAATCAACGAAAAAAATGTTTACAATTTTTTAAACTTAAGATTACGTAGCACGTATTACGGTACGTTAACATTGTGTATACTGTGGCTTATATTTTTGAAGGTTGATGTCAACATCTATCCAAGCATATATAATATTTATACTGTTCAAAGCAACAAGCGATTCAGTTGACAAATGTTGGTAACGTACCCTTCTTGTAACACGTTCATAATAAAGTATATCTAAATAATGTGTTAGAAATAATATAAAAAAAAAATACATCTGTGTTCACAGCTTTTATATATATCATTAAAACAACTAACATGATTTCATAGCAATATCACTTTAAATGTAACAAGTACTTATTATTAACTACTTCAATTACTGACAGACATCGAGTTACTAAATTAGCAATGTAGACACTTTTTAATTGTGTAGATATTTATTTTATTTGACAGTGTGAAACCACAGCTAGAATGTACTAATAATATTATACTAAATCTATCCACATTATTATGTCAAACTACTAATGAGATCTGAAAAGAGCAGTAACTGCAACAATTTAGCTTACATACGAGCAACATTGAAATATAATCAAACTATCATTATGACGAATAAATGCACACATCTTCTATTTGTAGATTAAATCCTCTATAGTCTATACCATACAATTGTGATCATAATACGATAATTTATATATATGTATATCGTAGATATTTCGAATCGTTAGTGGCACTGGTCACAGTGGAGTGCGTCCGAGTGTAGTAAAGTTATGTCTACAATTCATAAAATTTAAGATTTTGGATCTAATAGAAACATTTCTAATCATAACACCAAAAATATACAAATATATTTAAAAAGGCTTTAAGTACTTAAAGCAATAAAATGCAAGGCTTGTTACATCACACCTAACATTATAAATAATAATAATTTAACAAACGACAGCTTTTTATTTTACAATATCGCACTAGTGCGGTTATTTGAGTTAGAAGCTATCCCGCAAGTACATACGTATAATGAAAAATAAGTACTAAAATTAATCGTGATATTTATAAAAATTTTACTTAAGAAGAGGTATACTGCGGTTATAATCAAGAAAATGAATAGTCACGCGAAATTAAAAATTTATTAGTTTTCTGTGTCACTCGGTCCTTTTATCACAAATGCATGATGCGCGCGTTTTAAACTCGCGCGCATAATACCACCTCGACCTTAATGACCAACATGTAAACTAGTGTACAATGTATAATATATTTATGTTTAACATATAATTTGCAACAAAAGTTGACTCGGAACTACTTGTCATACAATATAGATACCATTGTTTACTTTAGCAGGACTAATTCGCAGGACAAGTGTGTTAGTAATACAGACGGCTTTCTCTATGGGCCCAGCCCCACCGCTTGCTATCTCTCTTGCCCGCAATTTTTTGGAATAACGGATTCATACAGTTTATTCATGCCTACAGTTGTATAACCGTCTCGCATTCATTTAGCTTTGCGACCGCACTGTACTTTAAAGAGCGCATCCGCACTAAGATAAACAACACAATGCACTGTCCCTCGTAACCTTTCAAAATAAAAAATGGTATGAATGAAATCATCCACGAAGTTAACTTAGTTAAATAATATGACAACGCATAAGCCGCAATATTACCAAATTTTAAAAGACATGAATTCTTTCACAGTCGATGAAATCAAATAAATAAATTTGCATCATTTCTAAATAATTGTAATAAAAAACATAATAACAGCATAAGCATAAAAGTTTACTTTACATCTCATAACTATAGCGTAGAACGACTTGTTTAAAAGTGTTATGTAGGTATGTTGTAATAGTTATTTTTGCAACTGTTGTGTAATAAGGGGTATTAAAACACGAATGTGGGTTTATCACATGAGTGTTTTAATACCTAATTATCAACAGTTGCATACAAGACTTTATCCAGAATATGAATCCTCTAAAAGATTCTGAAACAGTTAGCTTACTGCTAACATTAAAACAGCCAGCCCTAGTAGTAACATAATATCATCCCTTACTGATTATATACAAATAAACTAAGTATTAATGAAAGCATTATTAATTTTAGTAGTAATTTACATTTTGTATAGTGCAATTATTAAAATTCACTTGAATATTATGTTATTTTGCCGTGTTTAAAAATATCCAGAGGTGTGCTGTCAAAACTTGAATCGCTCATTTTTTCAAGAAAAATGTCGGGGTTTCGAAAAACCTACTTTTTTTTACGGCGCGCCATGTTCTGGTAGTGTGGAACGCGCGTAAACGAAAATGTTCTTTTTTTGAAATTCATACAGATACCACGCATCGAGCAATAAGAATGTGGCTGTTTGCTGAAACTCTTTGTGCATGAAGGAATCGAAAAAAAAAATCAAGGAGTGTTGTTATGAAATTCAGTACAACAATACAACACTCGTTTGGATGATGTAATGGTTATTACGACATTGGGTGTTTTAATGTTGGTAATAAGTTAACTGTTTCAGAATCTTTAATAGAGGATTTAAAGCATGGGTGTAGATAAAGATTATGATATCACATGATACCAATAATCGTCAATTTAACTTTTTGTCAAATCTCATTCAAGTTTTATACATCTCATAGGTAAGTAAATATCTACGAATTTATAAATGTAATTTTCAAAAGTGCACATGATTTTTTAGTGATTTTGTTAAGAAGTTCATAATTCAATAGCATAATATATTATGTATAATAAATAACATATTTTATGCATGTATTATTTTGTGCTGACACTGCAGCTTTCATTGAAATAATTTTCGAAACTAAAGAACAACGAACCCATAACGCGTTTATTTCCTGGCGGTTTCTTAGATAGTCAACGGTAGTTCATGATTTCATCGAATACAATTATATTTCTCATATAGGCTCATTTATCGTTTTAATTATGGAATATAATAATGTAGTAACTAGACGCCAATAAAACATTTTTATCGACATGAAGTTTAACTTCAAAGCCCTAAGGCGTCATGTCTCTTACACTTTCCCTTATCAACTAACTATACAAATTTCTGATTATCATGAACCTTGACCCTACATAATTTAAGAACTCTAAAGATGGATTAATTTGTTTATTTACATTTACTTTAAGTGGAATAAAGCATTTGTTGAATTTTCTATTTTTTTTTTTAATTCCTTAAACGGCTTGCATATTTACATGTGAATACAAATGAATCAATAAATTAAATGTTAGTTACAATGTTTCTCAAATGATAATGACTGTTAGGAAAACTCTATCAATATACCTCTACACTTTTAGAATTTAAAATTAGATATTGACTAGACAAAAGCGTTCTTTTTTTATATATTTTTTTTACATATTTATTTTAAGTCTACTAAATTATTTCTACTGAAAGTACATTAATGACGAATATATGAAGTTATAAGCTTAACGTAACATATTAAGGAACTGAAGATCTTATTATAATTTCTTTTCTATTTATTCCACATTAAAAGTTTCATTTAGAGCATAGAGGCGAACAATTAAAAAATATTGCAGACCTTACCAATAAATATGGCAACTCACTATGAAATCAATTATAAAATATTTAAAGTAAATACTTATTACATAACTTATAGAGATACTTATACGTTATAGATTAATATACTTAATATTTTAAGAATGTTTCCATGATTAGTCTATTTAATATAATATGCATATATTTATTATGCACAGTAACTAGTTGATGGAATTGTTTTAAAATCCAATCTACGTGTTTATATTACATGAATTCATGACAAAGTAAGAATCAAAAATGGGTATTTTTATACAATAGAATTTCGTATTCCATAATGCAGATCTAATCTGATCGCTGACAGGGTTTAAATTCTTCCCACGGTAACATAATATTATCACATCAGCCACAGGATTCTGAAGAGTTCATTGCGAATACAGCGGCGCTTTAAACCATCTGTTTAAATTGGATTTTTATTTAAGCACAGGTATTATGAGTGTGTGGCAAAACCAACTAAAAAAATGCAACTTAAAACTTATAAAAATATAATAATCCTTAAGAGGAAGCATAACAATAGTATGAAAATAAAAAGCACTATTGGGTAGACGGATCGGTTAAAGAAGGTTTAACGTTAGCGTATTACAAGTACGCAAACCAAAGCTGACCTTATATGAATAAGGTAACAATGTCGATCGTCTACCCAGAAGTCCAAGTATTTGGGAGTTCCAATGATATTAACTAAGTAGTTTCAGTTAATATCATTGAAGCGTTTTCGATCGATGTCGTTTTAAATAGCTCGAAGTGCGCACCCAAGGCAGCATGAAGAGACTGTAAATAAAAAGAAAACATTTTAAAGCTTCGTCCGTTGAGAGGATAGATGACGAAGTATAATGTCACTAGAAGTGACATGGTCACGTTAAACATATCGCGACAGACATGTGAGGTATCGGAGGGATCTAGTATACTAGTCATCACATTAGCGAAAGTTGACTATCCTCAAATAAATAAACTAATTGTAAACTTATTTTTCATTTCTCATACTCGGAAATTTATGTTGTTTGGATCTGATTATTGGGTGGAAAATACTGCTTCCCTCCATAGAGAGGGAAAAACTCATACAAATTACTTCCCACCTAAGGGCCGGAATGAATTTTAAAACAGCGAACTGCTGCCAGCTGTGAAGTTTTATGTAAAAAACGACAAAAAAAAAATACCAGTGTGAACTTAGCGCAAACTTCTTTGAGCGGAATAAGCCGCAACAATTAAGCGGTGAGTTCCAAATTTAAAATTTAAAGTCTACATAAATTGTCCTAATTTGACAATTAATTTTAAATAGGTACCTACTACTAATATATATTATCAATAAATATTTTAGATAAACAACTAGTTTTATTTCCTCATATTCGAAATGAAAAGAAGAGTGTTTCACACGGGTAAAATAATCAATTCCTACTCGGACTATAGCCGCCCTTGCTGCGCTAGGGCGTCTAAATACTCGGGAATTGATTCTTTCGACCCTCGGTTAACAATCTACTATATCCGATGTAACCTATAAAATTTACAGGGAAATAAAGACAAATTTTGTTATTTTTTGTCTTCTGATCCCTGGAATATGCACTACAATATCTGAAACAAACTTAAACATTAGTGAGATACAAACAAATCTACTAAGTACATTAATTACAATAAGTTTTATCACAGAGATAATGTGCATGCACTACTTTTAACTATTCTAAATAAAACAGTATTATTAGTAAGCAAGTCAAGAGTGTTAATGCTAATCTAATGTGACATAACATATAAATAAATCAATTCGTTGATTGTTATGAAACCAGTCATAAATTACTCATAATTAATTGTAACAGAGATAATGCACTAGGCGTTGTAATATTGTAAAGTAATATTTAAACAAAATAACTTTAACTCGATTGTTATGAAGCCAATCAAAAATACTCATAATTCGTTCGACAGATAAACACATCAGGCGTTGTAATGTTTCAAAAACCTCCCTTGAGCTTCAACGAATCTATTACAAAAGATTTCATTGAGATCGGTCGAATAGTTTAGGAGTTATTAGGGAACATACAAACATACATTCTCTTTTATATATATATATATTGAAAAAAAAAAAATGTTTATTGTTTCTTTGCAACGTATATTAAATAAATTCTTATATAATAAACTATTACGAACTAAACGTGTTAAAGGAACACATAATATCGTAATAGCAATTATACACAGAGTTAGACATCAATATAGTTTATTCACTTTTATATTCAATTTCACAGTAGTTATACAATCAGGTGGTGATACGAAGAAAGTTCAAGCTGAATAAGTGCAGAAAACTATAATACTAACAATATCTAAAATAAAAGTCATAAGGAAACACAAAATCAAACACCATTCTCATTTCTAAAGCACAAGTGTTGGAACAACTGTGTTCACATACGTATATGCAAATACTAGAGGTTTAAAAAAGGTTATTTACTAAAGCATAGTCATTACGGAACAGGAAGCTGTTCTGTTAGCTCATTTTACTATTTACGTCATTTTGTTGGTAGTGGCGATGCCTAGTGGTGTAGATTCGAAGTGCTAACGGGCAATTCCAATTCTCAATTCAATCCTACTAATATTATAAATGTGAAAGTTTGTATGTCTGGATGTATGTTTGAACTTCTTTAACGCAAAATCTACTAAATAGATTTTGATTAAACTGTACAATAATGTAGCTTACACACCAGAATAACAAATAGGCTATAATTTATAAAACTATAGTGTGAATTATACAAAATAAAAAAGAAGTGTGATTGTTACTAATGAATACAACTAGCGCCATCTCTTATCGACTAGCAAGCAAAAGATCTACACAAATGAAAACTTATCTGAAGATGTATTGAATAGTTAATTATAAGGGATTACTTCGTTTTTGTTTTTATTACGTAGGTTAGTATTTGGTTTTCTTTAGATTTTTATATAATAAATTTCTTGGTGGTGAATAGTTGAATAGAGATTGCGAAAGTTTGTGAGTGTGTGTGTATGTTTGTTACGTCCAATAGAAAACTACAATTTTATGAGTATCATAGTGGTAGTCTTTGACATTCAATAAATGATATTAAATACTACTTTGCATAACAATATTTGAATTTGTATTTATATTAATATATTAATATAAATAGTAGTCGGATTTGTTAAGTAAGTCGGAGAAAAAACGGTCGACCACTTAAAATAATTTATGTGGCAAAACAACGGTTGCCGGGTCAGCTAGAAAAAAATATATCATGAATTAATAACACGGATATATGCTATTAACAGTATTAATGGTATCACTCAACTGCGAGAAAACCGATATTAATACAATACTTGTACTACAGAAGACGGCTTTTCGCCCTATTTATATTCGTAATAAATAGGGCAAAAAGCCCTACAAAGATATATCTTTGTGCTGCAGAAGAGGATATAGATAGGTATACCTATCTACGAGTTCTAAAGAATCATAAAGAGAAAAACATTTCAACGGTTGCATCTCAAGCTATTCTGTATGTTCATAAGTACATTTAAACGAATTTGCTAAAAACTGTGACAATCATAAAGTAAATCAGTTAAGTCGAGTTAGAAAGTCTGTTATTGGGTGATGTATATGCTTTTTGATCCCAGAAAAAAGAATGGTCAAAAAACGTTTGAGTGGTCAAGGTTTACTATACTATAACATAAATGATTTTCTTAATGATA
Organism: Leptidea sinapis; assembly: GCF_905404315.1. Taxonomy (NCBI): domain Eukaryota; kingdom Metazoa; phylum Arthropoda; class Insecta; order Lepidoptera; family Pieridae; genus Leptidea; species Leptidea sinapis. The sequence continues at coordinate 20,761,079 of NC_066312.1, read as the reverse complement.
TCGCAGACTGGGAAATAGCCTGCTAGGTTTCTTGCGCCCGTTCTTCTCAGGTCTGACAGTCTGAGGCATACGATTTCGAATGGGTGGAAGTTTTTGACGTTTAATAAATGATTTAACTCATATTTTTTAATCAACATAAATATTCAAATGAATATGGGGGCAGTGCAGCCGATATGAGTCTTTGTGCAGCAGTAGAGGGTTATTCGCGCTAGGTTAAGTTACTACTTACCACAGATTGATAATGGAGCGACCGTCCTCAGTGTATTTAATAATGCATTTCAATGTAGGATAAAAAAAGAAGCCCGCTTGGTTTCTTATTTTATTGTAGTATTAAAAAGGAAGCCCAATGGGTTTCATGCGCCCGTTCTTCTCAGGCGTGAGGCACACTTTTACAAATAGGTAGTTTTTCACGTTCAATTAATAAATTTTAATCGTAATTTGAATAAACATATTTTAAGTGGTATAGCGGAATGTGGTTCAATTTCCAAAATTAAAACGCATATAATGCTTGCGTTTAAGTGCTTGTCGGCAAAGTAGATACCGCTAAGTTACCCAGGCGACAGTTTGTAATGACCCACTTCCACTAATTATTGTAATGATCACGTGGATGTGATGCCGCAAGGGATCTGAGCCATAAGTATTATCGATGTGTGTGTGTGTGTGTGTGTGTGTGTGTGTGTGTGTGTGAGTGTGTGTGTGGTTGTGTCTGTGTGTCACCGGCACGTCAAGACTCACCAACTTGACAGCTCTGGTACTATTTCCCCAAAAGCTGTGACGGGTAAGGTATAGGTGATGTGTAGGTCGGTGATATCCCGTTGTGGCCTAGGCCATACTGTGTACACAGAAGGAGTGGAAACTGTGGAACAGTTAGACCATGAGTCTCGGTGACGCTGTCTAAGCTTTTCCATATGCCGCTGCTCCCGTATGCGTCGCATGTGCCACCTGTCATTAATAAATACTTTAACATGTTCCTTTCTTTCCGTGGTTTCGCTTGCCATAGATGACCAACTCCTCACAGAAAAAATAATTGTAAAAGTGTAACAAACATGCATTATTGTTTACTTATTGTATCCATCTATCACTTAATGACGACCATTTCGATTCAGTAAATTTATTTTATTTGAAAGAAAAACACACTTCAAAATGTGACAGTAAATATCGACATCGAGACATCGAGCGAAATAGCTAAAATAATACAACACACATGACAGATTCGCAAAGTCAGGATCCACGGATAAGAATTGATCACACATAATAAATATATATAGTAGTTAAAATTAGTATCTATTAGTAGTAGTTAAAATCTATATTATGATATATTATGTATAAATTTCATGTCACGTTGAACTCCTAAACTACTGAACCGATTTTAACCAAATTATTCACACATTTTGAGGGACAGGATGTTTTTTATTTTGATTCGTGATCCAAAATAATTTCAAATATTATTTCTGTATGAAAAATTCTATGAGATAACTTTTTTGATGCACAGTTTGACAGTTCTGCAACATTACAAAAACAAGGAACAATTAAATAATTATTGTGATGGTTAAACATCAACTTTCGGAATTAACAAAAATATTTTAAATTTTCATATGAAACTTTATATAATACCAGCTTTTACCTGTGACTTATAAAAATCACTTTGGGCAGCATTTTTTTTCTATACTTCGCAAATAATACACATGAACAAACTGCTGCGGTTAACTTTAAATTGCTTTTTTTATAAACAACTAAGCTATGATTTTCAATCCTTTGCTACATCATAGAGATTTTGATGGTTTTAATGCTCGTGAGCACGCCACGTATAGTTTCCCATGGGAAACATAATTCTTTCTGAAAGAACTCCTGTAACATTAAGGCGTTCAGTTTTTGTACAAAATATAATCATTACCGAATTCGCAGCTTGGCGTGAAAGCATGACCTATTTGGACTTTTATACCAACTTTCGTCTCCTATTTCAATTGTGTGAAATTTCAAAAACGCTAGACCAAAAATTTATTTATTTCTTATCAAGTGTCTAAATACAAAGTTTCATTGTGGCATCTTTGATAATAACTAAATTCCAAACAAACTTCCACCCCCTATTTCACCACGTCTTAACCTCTTATTCGCGATGGTAGATTGGAAGGAAGTGGCATGAATCGTCGCTCCGCAGTTCCGCTGTGAGCACATTTCATGCAATTGGATCGAAATATCGGCATCGAATCACTAAAATAAAATATATCGTGAGTACCCGTCATAATTATTACAATGTTAAAGTTCCGCAATGATAAAAGTTTAAAATCAACGAAAATAATTGTTCGCGTATTGGATGAACTTCTACTAATAACGATTTAAAAATCTTTCGCTTCATCGGAATAAAATATATAATATATTGTGATGTCTGTCTGATGTGATGTATAAGAAGTTAATTATTAAAAATTAAGGGAGAATTTGTTAGGGTTCCGTAGCTAAATGGCAAAAAACGGAATACTTATAGATTCGTCATGTCTGTCTGCCTGTCCGTGTATATCAAAGCCACTTTTTTCCATAACTATACTACTTGATTATTTATTTGAATTTTTATCTTTACAAGTTATGAACGAATGAGCCTTATAAAGTAGTTAATTTGAAAATAAAAAAAAATCTAAAATATTCTTAACTAGTTGTAATTTACGAGTGATAGCAAGAGCAGGTGGTCCGTAAAAAATTTAACGGCATCATCTGCTCATAACAGTGATAGTAAAATTTGAGTCGAGAACGTTATTCCGCGATACGACCCTATCTTTTCCACTGCGCCCATCCTGAGATTTAGACGGAAAGTGTCATGTGTATTGTACCGGATTAGTTTGTTACATCAAATCAAAGAATAACTTGAAAATAAATAGCATTATTGGACGAAAAAAAATAAGCAGGATACAGAAGCAAATTATAACATTATTCAAGTAATTTGACAAAATTCAAAACAGATCCTAGATTCATAGCAATGTTTTGACAACATAGATCACATTTATGGTCAGCACTCACAAAGCAGGGTGATCACACGCACTATTGGTAAATGTGTGTTTCGAAGGGTACAGCAGAAATGGCAGGAGAGCCAAACTCATAATAGCAGTTATTGAAATAAATTTTAGAAACCTAAACTGGGACAATATGCGACATTAAAAATATTCCAAGGACTTACTCATTTGCGCTTTGCAGACGCCATTGCTGAGTGTCCAAGCCATCGGCTAGGGAACATAGCAGGGGGGAGTGCTTATGTAGGACTTTCAAATATCTCACATGTAATAATGGAGCATTAGGTAAAGTTCTAAGAAAGATAAATAAAGATCAAGTATAAATATGAAAATAATAATGTCTACTTTTGACATTTAACCGAAAAAGAAATGTATGGCAGGAGAAAAAGAATATCGGTGAGAGCTTTGTATTTTTTTTTATATATAACGGAAATGTGTTCAATTAGGTACCTTTTGATAGGACGGATAAGGAAGTATGCTTGATTTAAGCGTGCCAAACTTGGTCACTTACTGAAAATTAAGAAAACCAACGAATATATATCGAAATTTTATTACTTAAGGTAATTTACATCTAAAAATAAGAAGTACGATATTTAAATTAAGAAATTCGATATTTAAATTAAGAAACACTATAATATATTTAAGTTAAAATGAAGGTGGTTTGGTCATTTAAGTTATAAATGGGGAATGCAATGAGGGACAAATGGACATGATAGAATGTTAACAGAAAATTTGGAAAAGGAGGGGAAAACAAAGAAAATAATGAAAGGCAATATCTTGTGGTTAGGGGGGAGTAGGATTTAGGGGTGTGAGTATTTGAGTAACCCAAAAGGAAAGCTGTAAAAGACCAACAATATATATATAACAACAAACCGATTGCAAAATGCACAATAATAATAAGTTATTCATAATAATGTTATAATAACAAAACTCGCCTCATTAGTAGGTAAAGTAACATATTTTGTTTTAACTTATATTTACCTTAATTGCCGCCTTTCTTCCGCCTCAAGTTTTGAGTGTCTTTTCTCAAACATCTTTTCAGTAACATTTTCCGTTCCTTCCAATGTGTAGGAACTGGTGTGATTCATTTCTCGCCAACGCGGTACCTGTTTATTAAAAACTTTTAACAACACATTCAATTGCAAGTCCGGTTTTTATTAAAGTTCTGACTTATTAATCAATAATAATACATGTAATTAACAAATTGTTAGTAAGTTATTTCAAAAAAATAGCAGTGCCGTCTTGGGACACCCGAAAGAACCGAAGCTTTTACACTTTACAGTATAAAACGTAGGAGCTCTAAAGTTTCATATATCGGTCTGTCTTTACGTTTTGGAAGTTTGGGAAGCGAGCGGCAGCTGCCACTGCATACACACACACGTATATATATATCGTGAAACGGTCCTATATCTGACGCTCTCGTGTAACGCTAAAATCTCCCTCTTAGGACGGCCCCAACGTCCGTATGTAGAAGCTTCGCTTCGATAGGAAACATTAATGTGATAGCGTGAGACCAATCCAGATTAAAAAAAAGAGTCCGTCACAGCAACTGTCAAGTCGACGATTCACGTTTTGTGTAAAAAACGCCAATCTCAATGAATGTCTTACCAAAACCAAACCAAAAAGTAAATGACGTTAAAATATAGCTCAGTGGTTTGATTGGCTTCTAATTAATTATCTTGACAGGCGGATAGACAGACACATAAAAATCTGACAAATAAGACGATAATAATCAATAGAACTAAGACTAGTATGGTTGCCCTCAAATTAGTAACTTGGCAGGCGGTTAGTCAGGCAGATAAAAGATGAAAAATAAAGCATATACAAACAATAGCTCACTGTTATGGTTGGCCTCGAATTACTAATTTGTCCCGAGGCGGATACAGGTACGCAGATACTTGAGTGTTCTTTATAAGTTCCAAATTTTTCTCTCAGACGAATGAGATATGATGCGCATGAAGTTAAATATCCATATTCTAGCAACGATAATAAGTTACCTTCAACCCTGAGAACCTTGAAAACGACATCATGTTGAGACCAAAACTTTCCGCGGCAGCCATCTTCATTTTCTAAAATGATCCGAAATTCGTTTTCTACAACCCAGAGAACTCGGGAAGCGATACCCATATTGTCGCAATGACAGTTCGGGGCGGCTGCTATTTTGGATTTCAAAATGATCCCACTCCATTCTCTACAATCCCCAGAACCTTAAAAACGATATCCATATTGTTGAACTCACAATTTTGCCCTGAGGCCATCTAGGATTTCAATAATGATCCGAAATCATGTTCTTCTACCCAGAGAAACTTGGCAGTGATATTTATATCGTTGCAATGATAGTTCTGCGCTTCGGCCACTTCCAATTTCAAATGATCCCAATTCGTTCTCTACAATCTCGAGATTCTTGAGAACGATATCCATATTGTTGAAGTCATAATTTTGCCCTTAGGCCATCTTGGATTTCAATAATGATCCCAAATTGTCTTCTACTACCCAGAGAAACTTGGCAGTGATATCTATATCGTTGCAATGATAGTTCTGCACAGCTGCCATCTTGGATTTCATAGAATAATCCCAAATTCGCTCTCTAGAACCCCAAGAACATTGGAAACGACATCTATATTGTTGAAATTTATAATTTGTGTGACGGCAATCTTACAATTCAAAAGGGTTTCCAAATTAGTCAGTTATCTTCATTCGTGAGAACCTTGAAAACGATATCCATATTATTGAAATAATAATTTTGAGCAGCGGCCATCTTAGATATTACAAATGATCCCATATTCGTACTCTACTACCCGAAGAACATTAGAAACGTAATCCATGTTGTTTGTAACCATAATTTTCGATCGATTCCGATCTCGTAAACTATACCGAATTAATTTTCTGTACCCCAGAGAACCCAAGCATTACCGCAAGGATAGTTTTGCGTGGCCGTCTTAGATTAAAAAAAAACCGAGTTAATCTTGTGTACTCCCGAAAACCTTGGAAGTGATACACCCACATACTTGCAATGATAGTTTCACACGGCTGCCATCTTCGATTTAAAATTTTCACCACTTAATATTCTGTACCTCGAACTTTGGAAGCGATACCCAAACCGCTACAACGATATTTTTGCGCGGCTGGCATCTTGGATTTCAATAATGATTCCTTATCATTTAAATGAGTGCTCTAGTTTTTTATTTTCAAATATTCTTATTACAGATAAGGCTAATTTCAGACTTAGTAGCTAGTATAAGTTTGTAACCTAGTTTTTAACATACTTGTTTTTAAAGTGCCAAGACTTGTATAATATTATTATAAAAGGAAATTATTATAATAAAGCTACAACTACTACCAACAAAGTCAAGTGGATTTACAAATTGGTAACTTTAGTGATAGTATACTATAATCATAATTATTAAGATAAGTAACAAACTCCTTTGCGTAGGTAGGCGTATTGTAACAAGAAACAGCGAGACACGCAAACCGGTGCAGTAGACTCGAGTGAGCCGCGCACACAAACACCAATCGTCCTCAGTAATGCGAATACGGTCAATTATAGGCGTAAAGGAACCATACTAGCGGACAGCTTACACTTTTGTTGAAAGATTATTCATTGCACTCAAGAAAACTAATAGTGAGGCAAATTTATTTTGCTTATTGATAGATGACAAGCAGGTTTTCTGGTAGGTTGCACAAAATTTTGACTAGTTTGTTTTTGTCGGGTAGGAGTTTTTGTGTTTATAATTTTCAGACAGTTTGTACATGTATGGAGTCGATTCTTGGGAAACCAATCTGTAGATGAAGTCTTTGCAGGTTGGTTCGGAAGGGTGTATTATAGTGCTTTATTTTGACAAACTTTAGAGTTTATTTATCTATTGTAGATAGGGGAAGTATTTCTCACCACAAATGATACGCATTTTAAAAACATGTTCGAAGCAGTTTCATAGATTTTGAGTTTCGAACAGCTGCTTAGTTGAGTGTGTCTATTAGGTGCGGCAGATAAGGAATTAAGCGATTGTATACCTTTGATGGGACGATTTGTAAGGCTTACGTTTTAATTATTTTTTTGGAAGAGAAGAACAAACGAGCATACGAGTCACATGATAATACGTAATAAGCGCATTTTCTCTTGTAACACTAGAGAAATTACCAGAAAGTTGCCAACTTTAAAAAGCGTCCAATAAACGTAAATATGAATTTTAAAATGAATCTTATTATCCAGAAAGGTACCCAAGTACTTACTTTACTGAGGAGAACCTGAGACTCGTCAAATCTCAGTTTACGTCTTGTGAGACAACGTTTACGGGTGAAGATGATGGCTTAAGATTTCGATTCATTTATCTACAGCTTCGAGGTTTTAAAGTCATTTAAGAGGCTATCAACCAGGCCATCCTCCCACGCAAAATAGGCGCATATGACGTCGAGTTGGAAACCGCCCGTGTGAAGAAGAAGAAGAAGAGGCTATTAATGACAAACTGTTATCTGCTTATTATGAAATCCATATCCGCGGAGGACGTTAATCATGCAGTATCATAGGCATAACATGCTTGTCAACCTCTGAACAACAGCTATATCATTAGGGGACATGTAAAGCAGTACGGGCCTAAATAGAACCTTATAGGTCGCCTGCAGAAACAGGAAATGGTGGGGATGTTCGATCAGAGTGGTATGATTGAATCATTTTTGTTAATGAAAGTGGTAGTTCGAAAGAAACAATATGTGGAGAAGAAAGTATGCCAGACCGTGTCAAGAGAAACAACCCCGTGGATTGTTTTGATCATCGTGCAAGCTGCGCATGAATGTGAATTGCGCAGTGTGATTGACGAAACCCAAATTACTCGTCAATCAGGTGTTTGTCGGTAGATTGTAGCAGGCAAGTATTCAGGATCTGATTCATGGACCGCAATCACTAGCAGATTTTCATGGAGATAGAAAACAGCTTAGTAGCAAACAAGAATTAAACATTTTCGCTAAAAATATAATAACCCTTACGGGGAAGGTTCTTGATAAAAAATGTTGGATACCTTATTAGCTTATTATTTTCAAAGTTGTAGCGTACAAATACCTTCTAAATGAAGTCTTATTTCGTCTGATAATGAAAATTGATTCTATTTAAGTTTGCTCTTCTAGGTGAGTCAATGAGCGTTCGATAAGCTCATCATGATTGCTGGGACATTCATATCAACAAAATATTATTAAAAGAATGCCCGACCCGTATGTTAGTACCTCACATTGTTCTAAGATCGTGTTTTTTACTAGACCGTTTTCCAATTGTAGTGCAGGTATAGGGTTTATCGAGTTAGAACGCAAATCTTTGACTGATCACCAAATAATATCCGAGCTGGGATTATTGAATCTCTTTCGTTTTAATTCCATTCGTGGTTATTGCTTTGCGAATTTGAGATTTTATTTGAATTATTAGATACATTAAAACTCTTTCAACCAGAAAGTGATAGAGGTGCTTATTCAGCTCAGATCCACACAACGGTATTTGCTTCTAATCTTAAACCCTTTCGGTTCATAAGAAATTAAGATAAATAATACGCTGCTGTGTATATAAACAATATATCTGCTGTCAATACAATGCAATTGTAATGGAAAAGTGAAAAGGGGAGGAACGTGTGCACGTACTCGATGAAGATTCATTGTCCCAGATTTTCCAGCACAACACTGAAACCCCCTGGTTACCTCGCGGTACACAAAAACACGTTTTAAGCAGGCCTGCTAAATTTCACTGTTTAATATAATTTCAATGTTTGAAGTAACTATCACACATCGCGTCACACGAGGTCAGCCATTAAAGGTTCCAGAACACACAGAAATACAGGTGTGTCTCAGGTAGCGGGTAGCGGCGAACTAGTTGTCAAGGAAGGGAATGACAGGAATGTTAAGTACAAAGCATTGACAGCCTAATTAACCAATCAGAGAATCTCCGCTCTCTGGTCGTGCGGTATTGCCTATTTATTATTGACGCGATTTCAAACAAAACTCAACAGTTACCTACCAACTACCAAGAAGGTTTTTATATTTTATAACATGTGGCAGAGACAGAGAGCTCTAAGGTCTTAATTATAAAATGGGTCAGATTGTAATTGTCTGTTGTTTGTAAGAGGGACTGCTGAAAGTAAGTAATAGATCCATTTATTTCACGCGTAGTTTTGAAAGTTTGCGGCGATAAATTTGTATTAGAGTTAAGGTTAGTTCTATAATTGGTCCAATCGGCTTTTGCAAAGTTTAATTTTCTTATTTGTGTAATTACTGGAAAATTGTTTGAAAATAGTGCCACTATGTGGTCTAAAGAGTGTAAGTTTTTAGCAAGGCGGGAGCAGATGGGGTTAAGTCGGCAATGTAGTTAGCAACCAGTGTATCAACTTAGAGCCCGACGACATAGTGAGATCGAAATCACTCATAATCAATGGCAGGTTTGGGGTTTGGTCAATTGACAAATGACCACACTGCTACATAATGATATACTTACTTATATAGTAAACTTAGAGAAATACCCATGACGTCAAGATTACGGGTTAGTACCGGGGAAATCAAGTTATGGCACATATCGGCTCGCAAAAGAATATTGCTCCGCCAGTTCTCGCTGTTTCTTATGTACGCCATCGGCTTTCCTGAATACAACGTGCAGTTCCTTGCAACTAGACATAGTGTCAAGGTGCGTCCAAATTAGGATGATTGTCCATGAAGGATTGGCATATTCTAAATTAATTTTGTACTGTTTTAATAGTCGAACGTATTTCCATCACCTCCAGTTATAAGATCCTGTATATTACTATGTTGGTTAGTACTGTTATCCGGTGGACGCTTCAAATGATTTTCCTCGCTGAATGTGGAGTTTCAATTTTGGGGTTGATTGCTGTCGCATCACACTGATGTCTGTCTCGCGAATTATTAATATTATCGATATATGTTAGGATTTTGAGCGGCCGCGGCGGCCATTTTGGATTTCACAAATAGTCCCAAAATAGTTTAGCGTTAACTCCTTTTCTACTTTTGGCCGTTATACGTTTTAATACGTAGTCCATACAATCATAATGTACTCCCTGGGTTGCTCTTAAGAATAACGAGATATATTCGCTTATGACTTAAAAAAAGAAATATAATGCAACCCACCTCAACTGTTTCAGGCTGTCCACTTTGCACGATATCCAGATCATCCAGTTTTATATCCGGATCCAGACCGAGATACCACGTCAAATCAGGGTGCCCCAATGCAGTGTGGTACGGTTTGTGGGTTACTACACCGCGGGTTGGGGATTCGCTAGCATGTTGCAGAGACGCTGCAATATTACAAGAGATACGTTAATATATATTCTTTTTCATGTGGTTCCATACCCAAAGATGTTATATTATATTATTATTTTATCACCTATATATGTATCAAAAAAATATAAGTAGACAACAAAACTACTTTTTATGTGCCTCAAATTAAATATAAGATGACAATAAGACTTTAGTTAAATTGGAACAATCTTTTTTATTAGTAATAATATAATTGTCCAGCGCCATCAAAACTACGTGGGAAATTATCAATATAATATGAAAAGGGACAGTTCTCAAGTAAAGTAAGTTAGATAAGAATTTTTTAATAATCAAATAAAAACAGGTTTACAGTACAGGATATAAAAATTACTTTTAAATATTTTTGTATTTTTTTTTTATCAACCACTTATTTGTTGCCTGATTTGCTTTGTCGACTGAGTGCCCACGTCTCAATAGCACATTTTGATCGCACGTGGTTTATACAAACACATAAGTATTAAAATAGAGCCCTGCGACAAACAACTTTGGGTAGGGAAAAGATTCATTAATACATTATGTTATTAGTTATGTTGTTTAGTATCAATTACTCTTTCAAATAAAACACTTTTTAAATGATTGAAACGCGTGGAATTATAACCGATTTTGTACCTACATAATAAATTGTATTAATTTTTACCAGTTTTAGTAGACATTGTTATAATTTCACACGTTTTAATTTCACATGTTTAAAAAATATTTTATTTCAACATTTAATCAAACTACTTTTATATTTTTTTATGAGACAAAGTGACATCCATAAAAACACATACAATGCAGTGCCGCTCAGGATTCTTACTTAAAGCCAAAACTCTGAGCGGCATCGCATATGCGCTCGTCAATTTCAAATTCAAATTAGGATGTAAGCTCTCACTAGCCCAGTGATTCCACTTGCAACGGTGCCCTTCAATCGAAGGAGTTTCAAATCAGAAAGAGTCGCCGCTGTGGTAGCCATGGAGCATTTAGTATTCTGTACAAAAAAGCCTCCCAATGGTACAAAAAATTGTTATATAATAAAAAGTAGTGAGACCAGCAAGACATCCACCTGATGGCAAGTGAAACAGAATTTTAAAAAATTCTGTTCGGCACCGTGATTGCACTTGACACCATGAGACATAAGATCTTAAGTCGCAATAGCACAATGATTTAACTACTACATTTATCTGTAGTAATTACAGGAATAAATTAAACAATTGTATAAATTTACGTTTTCATTTTTATTTTTTACAGACAAACACAATCCTTCAACCCATGCGTTAAGTTTTATTAAAAGTATCTAAAACACAGTACCTTTACTAACTAATAAGACGTCACGGACATTGTTAGGTTAGGTGTAGTAGTGTCGTAGTTCATGTGGAATATAGTTACAGCTCCCAAATAATGGTTGGGCAAAGCAAATAGACAATAATAATTAACTTGAAACTATTATATTTACTGTTTGTATTCCTAGCGCCAGATATTCAATATTTAACGTTCTATTTAAATACCAATTCGAAATAGGTACTTCTGCAAGGAGCCAAGCAATAACTGACTATTATTTAAATTAATCTTATACTACTAAATGAACAATTAGATGTCTCTGATTTGGTCCCAAATATTTGGATGTAATTTATAGACGGGCGCTTTATTGGGGATGAAAATCCGACATCAATCTCGTCTCTATGAAATGTGTTATAACGCTTTCGGCTGGTATCTATCTCTCTTTCTTCGAATGCAGCTTCATCACTTTCACTTTTAATGTAGCATCAAATCCACGAACACCACCCAGCACCTTGTTTCCTCAACAGCATCTAAATATCAATTAATACTTACAAGTATAACTTATTTCAATATTTTATTCAAAACTTATTTCAAATTATTCGGATTAAGTACCTACTCTATTATTAAAGAGGTATAATACTAAGCGAAAGCTATTTGAAATGGACATTCTGATTGATCGTTGAGGAAGAAAGAAATGAAAGAGATACAAAACTAAGCGAAAGTATTTTTGAAGACAAAAGAGAAAAGATAAATATGCAAAGAAAATAAAGCAAATGACTGTAGCTAGCATTCGGATGTACTCTGTAAGGTTAAAATAAATAGTATTATAAAATAAAATAACTAGAGTAAACTATCAGTTGTCCTTTGGTGTTGACCACATTTTCTCAACACTAAAAATCACCATGGCGTTTTAGCAAACACCATTTTAAAGTTAAAATTCAGTCTTGTACACTTGTACCAACTGCAAATTATACCAAATGTTTACAAAAAAAAAGAACTCACTTTATTCATATTATCACAAATTGAAAATAACAAGACCTTTACGTAATTCACTTCTGATAACTGTAAATATTCGCACTTTTACTTCACATTTGGGAAATATAGCAATTACACATTCAATAATATCACTAGAATATGTAATAACGAAACGTACTACGAGGTGCATGATCTACGACAATATCCACGTTTTACGCGGCTGTACCCGAATATACAGCTTCACTATATTTGAATGTGTTCCCTTTCCTTAACCAAATTATTCTTATGGTCACATTACATGCACAACATATATAAATACCATTCATAATATAATATTATGTAAATAGATATAACATATAATTTACTAGAACTACTTACAGAAGCACTATCTACGTTATAGTTATAATTTAAATCGGGACAATCTGTCAAATAAAAATATTTAATTGATTAATCTCATCTGCACTTCAAGAAGTATGCTAAACTCGAAAAAAATTTGAATATCTATAGATTTGTAGAAAGGATGCTCATTTCCAAACTTAATGCGTGAACAATGCAATATGTTTACAACATAATATAAACTACTCTATTTGGTATTCTTTACGTTTTCTCCAACGTTCAACATAAAGAAGTGAATATTTGGTTACAATAATTAGCTTTTCTAACCCGTTTAAATTATAACCAGTTAGAGTAATCGTGATCTATACTACAACAAGGTAAAAATCCAATTCATGTAACCTTTATTTCTCGCATGATTGCAGAAACAATAACAGCTGCTTTTGTGGGCCTTGTATTAATGATCGATGCCTTCTTTCACAGCCAGTTCAAATCACATTGCACTGAAGTCTTAAAATAACAAGGGGTATTAACAAAATGAAATAAAAAAATAAAAAAATATTTTTTACTTACCTTACCCATTTGTAGATAATGGTTCTATCTGTGAAGACAACAATTTTTTGGTGTCACAAACACGTTTTTCTAATACGACGTCTACGGATTGCGTCGTCTTGTCGATTTCTTTTTTATATTGTTAAAAAAAAAACATCATCTTCTATTCCATTAGTAAGCGCAGAATTTCAGGATTTAACATTCTTAACTCAGACGATAGTCTTCTTCGAATCCGAACGACACATGAGAAATAGTCTCGCTGGTTGTGGCGGCTGTCCATGTCTTCGAATAGTCTTTTAGTAAAAAGCGAAGTAGAAAAATCACATCATATCGCTATACCGCGGAATCGAAAATATGCTTATGTTGAGAAGAAGAAGGTCCATGTAGAACACTGACCGATATAATATTGTATTATTTTGAAAAGACCTTTCAAAGGACACAGTAAACATACGTACTTGCTACAATAATTAAGGCTGAAGCATGTATTATTTGTACGGAGTAATCAAGTAACAAGTTGTCATTTTATTAAGATAATTGATGACACACATAATATATACAGTACAGTACAGTATAATATATATATATATATACAGTACAGGACAGTACAGGACTTAAATAACTACCACAAACGTTACTTTTGTTTCAACTTATCAAATAAAATCAAAATCACTTTATTCATATAATAATGTTTCTATATCTCCCATTTCTGACTAGGTTGAGCTTCAATGAGAATAAGTGTAAGTTTTACGAATTATTATAATTCCAGTATATGTAAAGGTCAATAAATAAATGTATTTTAATTACTAAAAACACAAGAAGACTTATTGAGAGACTAGATTCATCAATCCACACTGTATGAAAAGAAAAGTTATAAGCTAGAACTATAAACATAATATATGTTATACACGATAAATTAAGTTTTAAAAAAAGCGAAAAGCAGTTCCCGATAACATCTCTCTCTAACATATATTCGACTCTTATATTTGTTTGGGTTTGATTGTCATGTGACATGTCATTCATTCAAAATAAAAGTGACTGTTAACAATTTTTGGTACGAATTGTCGTTTTCTTTTACATTCTTCGTGTATTATGCGGGGAAAATTGCTTAGTAATTTGTAAATGCGTAAGACATACTATTTATAAATACAACTAAGATATACAATATATAATAATAAATAGCAGTGTTGGGGAGGCCTTTGTCCAGTAGTGGACGTCTTCCGGCTGATGATGAAGCTATACAATGTAATACAAATCTTGTAAAATATGTGGTTTAAAATCTGGCCGTTCAGATGGGAGTAAAAGAATTTTCATGGCTAAAGTCCCTTTGGATAAAGAAAGGCAAGCACTAAATAACAAATAATAAGCTAATAAAGAATGCTTAAAGTGATTAAAAGTGATAGAGTATTGATTTAATTCATCTAAGAATAAAAATTATAATCTATTGGTAGTGCTTTACACTTTTTTATCGATTGTCGATATATTATTTTTAATTAATATTAAATTATTTTTATTAGTTTATTTCATTGTTATGGTTATCTATATTTGTTCGATAAGTATATTGATCTTCAAATAGTTAATAAGTTTAATAACCTTTAAAATCCTTTTTATTATTTATATTGTAGGTTGTCTTAGGTACATCTTAAAATTAACTTAGGTAACCTTAAATTTAGATCACATTTATATTAATGTAACTGTCGATATAAGAATATATGTATTTGTATAGTATAGTTAATTATCGATAAAAGTT
This sequence comes from Leptidea sinapis, assembly GCF_905404315.1. Classification (NCBI taxonomy): domain Eukaryota; kingdom Metazoa; phylum Arthropoda; class Insecta; order Lepidoptera; family Pieridae; genus Leptidea; species Leptidea sinapis. Next base: position 20,745,917 of record NC_066312.1, on the reverse strand, counting down.
ATAGATTGATTACAACCCTTACATTTGTTTACTATATTGGCAGCTCTGCTATTAAGTCACTTGGTGATTATGTTGGTATGAAGATTTAGTACGCTTTTACATAGTGTTTACCTACCTATCAAGACTGGCGGTAGACTTGTAAAATAAATATACATTAATTTTCAACACACTTGCTCGTAAAGTGAGCGTTATTAAATCGTTCTTAGGACCGTAAGTCGAACTATCACACATTACTAAGTTTGTAACAGAGCATTTTGAATTTAACTGGATAATACATTTTTTTGTAACAACAAACAGTTTTTATGTCGCTGAAAATCCATTTACTTTTTGGAATAAATAAATTTGTCCCTAAATAAGACGAAAAAACATTTACACAAAATGTAAATGAAGGTACTTAAAAAGTGGCAGTGAAATTGCCATCAAAAACAATATAATGTCGTTTTGAAAATTGTACAATCACCAATTGTTAATAAACAAACGATTTATGCAATACATATTGGATTTTTTCTCGCAAGTGTGTTGTGAATATGCGTATGAAACTTGAGAGCAACTTGCTCACTAGACACTCGGGTGATTTACGCCCTCGCCTAAGGCTTGGGGTTCAACCCACGGCCTCGTGTATAATGAGCAACTTAGCTCACTTGTATCACAATATAAGTAGTATTTATTATTTTATGGAGCCACCACCAATGATGGGGTTAATTGATGATCACCACTTCCATCCACTGAGCTAATATTTCTTACCTCTTCCTCCTCTAAGAACTGACTTGCCTACATATTTCATCGGAAAAGTTACAGAATTCCTCCTCTGCCCCTCAAGGTCCCCTGCGACGGGCGGTTCCTGAAACGTGTTGTAAATTATTATGTTATTATTATAGAAATAAATATATCCAAACGTAAATCTCTGTAGACGGACTGGTAATAAACAAAGTGAATAATATCCTCTAACTCTTCCTAACAAAAATTGATACTACGGTTGTCATTCTCAGACAATTTTCACAGATTTTTGTCTATATATTCTTTCTGTCCACGTGTATGTCACAGAAGTTCTAATTTTGTGGGTTTGTTTAAATTAATGGTTAAAACGAGGATGGTCTAAATTTAAAAAATTTATACATTGACACTTAACATATGGATCATACAGAAATAAGTTTTTCTTTTTTTCTTAGTTCACAACAATGTCTGTCAACTGTGAACAACAATATTTTTCAACGTAGTCGCCGATTAATAAATTAACATTAGCATTAGGCTTAATCTAAAGACTAAAACAGACAAGAGATTTTTTTCTTCTATAATCCTAAAATATATCTCCGCAATAGCATATTATGTCTAACATAGCATATATTTTTCATTATTATTTCTAAATGAGCTAATCACTAATTTATTCATCTAGATAGATTTTACTAAATATATAATATGAATGTTGAAACCATAATACGAATTCCTACAATATCTGTCCATTTGTTTATTTATATCGTCGTTATCTCCGTAACGGCTGGTGCTATTATATTGAACAATAAATTTTAAAAGTTGCATTCAAAGTGCAATAATTCCAAATAAATAATATACAATATACACCTATAATATCTCAAAATTATAGTTTACCTCATCCATCATGGCAAAGTGACCTTGACAGTCCAAGTTCCTTGCTAAGGTCGGCGACAGCGGCGGACAGTCTAGCTCCTGTAGTGTATCCAGATTTTCAAACTCAAACAGATTCTGGAAATCAGTATCAAGCGATGGCATTGAAGAAAAATTATCGCCAATACTGTTTGGGAAGCCGCAGAGGTCGTCGTCGGCGTTATTCTGCCAATCTATATCTGTTTCTGTTTTGATGATATCAACATCCGGGTCATCAAGAATCGCTGTCTCAACATTACGCTCGTCAAATAGAGGTAATATGAACCGCTCGCGTTCCGGTTCCTTATTCACTTTGGGGGGCTCGCGACGACTCTGCCGATACGAAGACTTACTAAGTACCAGTTTTGGTATCGGCGACTGTTCTCTCATATCAGCCTCACCCAATTGGTAAGGGTCTTCGCCAGTGGGCGTGGGCTCGATAAGCTGGAGTCTAGATGACAAGGAACCGGTATAAATGCTTGGTGGGCTGTGTGCGATTGTTGTATTTATCGACGCCGTTCGCCTTCGTTTGGATCTTCTGCTAGTGCGGCCCGCGGATCGACGTTTGATGGCTAAAAGTAGGGGAAATTTGGCATTTAGTTTTTATTTTACGTAAGTTTTCAATTGTGGTAGCATTATTCCTGTATGCTGCGTTTAATAAGGATCTGTTACAACAAAATATATAGACTTGTTAAGATCATTTACCTTTGCCAAACAGTAAATGTTTGATGTCAATTACCAAGTTAATGTAAAGTCATTTTAAATAGACGATTTGCTGGAATGACGTTTAGTAAGATACAAGTTGAAAGACTTCCCTTTTAAGTTCGTAGAAACTGTGTAAAGGAAAACCGCCTTTACCATTGAATTAAAAACGCAGACATATTATGAAAACAATGTTCAAACAAAATCAAGTTCACTATTCTAAAACTAATTAACTATTAATAAAGGCCGGCAAGGCATCTCCTAACCCCTGGTTTTGCCCATGTCCATGGGCGGCTGCCTCACAACCCCCCATCACGTGGTCCCCTTCGTTTTTTATATTTGCGTAGCACGCACTAAACTTCCCTACAATTTTCATGAATATATTTATCTTACTTGAGTCCTAACTTCTTCCTTAGAACAATTTTATGGAAAAATGGCCTTTAATGTTTCCTCTCAATGTTTTTCTGCTCAACGCCGGTCGTGGAGCAGAAAAATTTGGTTAAAACTTCTAATTATCCCTTTAGTTCGCGTACAATTATAATTGAGCGCATACGTAGGCCGATATACGATACAGTGGTGATCACATATTACAAAAATTATTCCTTCTCCGCCGTAGAATATAGGGAGAAGTAGCAATGCCGCAAATTTTCATACATATCGAATTGTAATCATACAAAAGATCAATCAACATTCAAGGTAAATTTACTAAGGCATTCTCACCGTTGTCTTTTTGTCCACTAGTTTCACTGGACGAGCGCCGTTTTGTCTTTCGTCCGCGTTGGGTGCTTGAACTTCCGCTGGTAAAATAATATTCACATTTAAATTAATATTTCATAAGCTAAATAATCAAATATTGGACAAAGTATTGACTAAAACATTCCTTCTATTTGTTACTTAACTAATAAAAAGTGTCCATAATATAATTAATAATTCACTCCAATAAGTTTTTATTTAGCGACAGTTCTGTAGAGAGCTACAAATAAAGCTCACTCAAAAATTCACGCTTCGCATTCGTAAAGCGTGATGAGTTGAATCCATATTCCATGCCAGAGAGAATTGAAGTAGCAACATCGAGACTTTCGCCATTCGAGAGAGGTTTAGTGTTAAATATGACCATTCAAAAATAAAAAAATGCTATCAACCCACGCATGAGTTACTCATAATTCGACAGCATGATGTTTGAAACAATGCATTCAATCAGCGAAAATAATATTTGGTTTTAATATTAATATTTATAAGTGTTGAAAATTAACATACAGGCGAATAATATTACTCTTAAGAGTATTAAGTTAATTTAAATAAAATACAGTCAATTAATAATAGTATTCTTTCTCCACCTGGCAGAGTACATCGAACTTGTTCCAGGAATGGCTGTATTCTCTTGGGTCTGCCGCTCTGCCGCCACTCTCTCACTCCTGCGAGACTTTTTGCACTCGATTGCCTGCGTTCTCGCTGCCGTGCCCATAGTAAAGCTTGGTTTCACCTCTGGTTCTGAATAATACAGTCGTAAAAAATGACACATGAGAAGATTTCATACAGAAATATAAAAATAAAACATACCGTTAATCCAAGTTTTATATAATAAGAGTCTGGGCGCCACACCGCTTACAAAGAATTCGTTTACGTGGAAATTTTAATCGTACTAAAATGTTATTATCAAGTTTACTACACTATCGGGATTATTCTGGCACTCCTATTCAAAAGCGTAGTCCCGGAGCCGTTGTCCATCCAATCCAAAAAAAGGAGACATTTCGGATCCTGCTAACTACAGACCTATTGCTATTACCTCCCTGCTCTTCAAAATCATGGAGAGCATAATTCTCCGCCAGCTTAGAGGGTCACCAGAAATTGATCAAAGACCGACAATACGGCTTTCGTAATCGTCTTTGGATAACACTTCCCTTAAAGCCTCGCCTAGTATCGGGATATAGCATCTGGATCTCAAAATCTCGCGATTGACAATTCCGCAGTCATATGGGAGTCAAAGCCAGTTGGTTACGAAGAAGCTGGGCGTCATAGATAGATAAATAGAGCATTGCAATATTTCAAGCCGGCCCGCATTCTAGCGCTCTACAAAGCGCAGGCCCGGCTACATATGGAGTGGCTGGCTGCAGCTGAGTGTGCTGTTGTCTTTGGTCAGGCGCACCCCAGTATGCGGTCGAACCATTTGACCGCGTGCAACGCAGAACTGTTAGAATTATCGGGGAGCCAGTGCTCTGTGAACGGCTAGATGGCGTTGCGTAGAGACGTCGTTTTGTGTGTCTTCTACCGCATTTATTACGGGGTGTTCTGAAGATCTGTTTGACTTTACTGCCTGACTTACATTGCTGCCGCCGAATTCCACCTTCGCACGACACAAATTAGGGTATCATCTCCCAACCATTTAGGTGTGTCGCGTTCCTCCACGGTGCAGTTTTCAAGGAACATTCTTCTATGTAGGTACAATCAAACTGTGGTATGAGCTTCCTTGTGCGTTGTTTCCAGACGATACGACATAGGTACTTTCAAAAAAAGCGCGTACAACTTTCTAAAGGGCCAGAAACGTTCATTTGATTTATCTGGTGGTGCAGGAGAATGTGGGCGGCAGTGATAGCATAGCATCAGGTGAACCGTACGCTCGTTTGTCATTGTATTCAATTAAAAAAATGCTCCTCCTTACTCCCACTATACGGTTTATGAACCGCCAGCTAACAAGTTAGTGGTTGGCAAAACTTTTCCACTATGTTGTTAAAGTGTTCTGAAGGGCTATTTGATCTAATTTAAGGAATGTGGTGTGAGCGCAGGCGTGGTATCTCGAGGAAGACATTATACCTTCAAAGTGCGTTGGTACACTCACCAAAAAACCGGGAATACACTTATTTCGTCGGCGGTGATCATCTATCAGATGACCGAGACTCTTATTTGACCTCCTTTTCCATGAAAACATACGAAAAGACAAAAAACCTGGTTCAGATGAGATGCGAGCAATGCCGAAAGTTTCTTGAAACTGATCGATTCCGGTGGATTGTGTCCCTCCTGAGCTACTTGGTTGCATAAGTTCCGGAAAATTCTTAAAGAGAATCTGAAAATAAATTCTTATAAATTATTACAAACTGCTTTACATCTCCAAGGAAAGACACTTAAAGAGATTAGACCGACAAAACAGAGTTAATATGAAGTCTAACGTCAACCAGTTTTTGCGGGGGATATGTTCGTGGCGTTCATTATGCGATCAAATTTAACTTTTGACAGGAAGCAAAGTGATTACATACATCTAAATATAATACGACTGAGGTCTGTGCTTTGTTAAGTTAACTATGCCTTTTGTACTCAACAGTGATAAGTAATGTTACAGTGAGCTTTAGTTTGAACTACTGGTCGTTTCTTTTTACACCACAAAATGAGACATTGTGACATTATTGTCGCTTTTCATCTCGCGTAGCACGTTCTGTGTCTGATTGCCGAAGGAACGTGCATCAAGACATTTTGTTAGTAGGGGTTATTTAACCGCTGGCCGGTTTAAGGTAAAAGCTTAGCGGCGTTTCTGTTGGTCTAATCTCTTTAAATGTTTTTGTCTCCCAATCAAGGCATAGTAACGAACATCATTTAATAATTAAATATTAATGCACAATAGCACAAATTATCAAATATGTTCATTGAAGTAAAAATCAAAAAACTAAACGAAAACGAGTTTAGTTTTTTTTCTTCAATAAAACATTTTTCATCACAATAATAATAATTGTGAACGCATGCCATTCATACAAATTTATTAAATAGTTAACTGAATATAATGATATAAAAACCCATATTATAAGTTATATTATATATTATGCATGATTCCTCTTATATAATGATAATATGTTAATCTTGTCCCTCGTAAAGCTAAATTATTGTTTTTAAACATTTACATAGGTAGGTTCATAGTATCATGTAAATTAAATGGTAAAGTGTTCTCTTTAATATAATGTCAACATAAGACCAGTACCGGTATCATTGGGTTAACTGAGAGTCAAACCATAGTTTATTCATTATTGTAATTCCAGATATCAATAGATTCCTAAACAAAACAGACAAATGAAGAGATGTGTGTAATAAATAAATTAAGGAGAAAAGCTGTAATTTTAATGATATAATAAAGTCCGGATATTATGTAGTAGGTATATATTATTCATTAAACATAATGTTAAATGCACTAATAATCCAATTCAGTTTATACCAGTGTAACTAATGGAATTATCTCTGAAGAACATGGACCTCAGATAATTCAGTTTAAATATAGAATACGAAGCGCGGACGCAGATACGTTGTCCGATCCGACTCTTCAAATTGGCAAAACGAATAATATTCTGAACGTGTGTGGCGTTGTGTGATAATGTCGCTTTCGGATATATATATTTTATCCTTCTAAGGAGGCAAAAATAGGAAGAAGTGCGTCATTTAAATGGTTTTGCATTTGCATAAAAAAACAATTTAAATTTACGGGAACGGATTAACTTCTGCTTGTATTAAGTTCTAATTGTATGTTTATGGTGCTTTTCAAGGAGTATTTCTTAGTTTAATTAATATTAATACAATGGAATCTTAAAAATTATCAACTGGTTTAGTGCGGATCATTGACCAACAATTAACAACTAGACTCACAATAATTACGCTTGTCTTGGAAACTTGTCTGAAGCAAAACGAACTTTACTGCCACGAAATAACGTAATAATTTGGGTGAATGTTTTAATACTATCTATATAAGTTAATATTTGTTGTATATACAACGCCGTTCGGACATTTTTTGACGACCTTTTAATTGGCGATTGGAAGTCTAGTTGATTATTGTACGTCAATGGTGCGAATCAATGATATTAAAACATTTTTAGATATGTTGATGGTTGACTCTGTGACTTAGGACACAGCTTTTAACTGTTAGTAAGAGGTGTTTACACTGTTTTGTCCATAAACTTAGTATACTAGCGTAATAGACAGACACTCTCCTCATTACGGCGAGACTCAATTTAAAATGTTCATGTGTGCTACTTATAATTTACAGATGTGCTAGAGTTAGTGAAGTGTGTAGCAAGTTTATGATTTTGACCGAGACAAACACTAGCAGTCTTCTTTTTTCTAATTTTAATCACACAATCCTTCGATACCTTTGTGGTTTGCGGAACACTTCATCGGTCGTTTTGCGAATACATAACATATCTATATTATAATATCATTGGTACGCATAATCATTGACATCACAAATCAAAATAAAATAAATATATTCGATTTCATTCTATTAGCTAATGTAAAGCAGGTTACGGTGCATAGGTATGCCTTAAATATAAAAAAATAAAAAAACGAAAAGCCGAAACTTGTACATATAGTACACATAGACCAATAACTTTGAAATAACTAAATTCAGAAATGCAGCAACATAAGCGGTTAAAAAATTCGTCCATTCGCAAATATAGATACATACTACCTCAACTACCTACATTACTCAAGCAAACAGGATAATGTCTAATATCTTAGAGAATATCTAATATCTAAAATCTGATTGATCTTAATATTCAAGAAGTGAAGCAACATACTCCTCGTAGTTTTCGGTTAAGTAGAGGAAACAAGAAATGGCCGAAATCATGCCAGCATTAGATTAGAGTGGATCAAAAATGCGGCTGTATGAGGCGTAAGCTGCCGAAAGCTTGCTATCAACACCATAGTGTGACTACCACAACCACTGTGTCTCGAGTGTGACAATGACATGGAAGAAGAGAGTGCTAAAGGATCCGATTTCCCTCAAAAAATCATCTGTAGCGATGCGGTAAACTATGATGTTTACATTGTTATAAGTAAGAGTTTAAAACAACACAATAAATTCAGAGATTTAATTTGTTATGAGGACTCAACTCTGTATTGTTCAAGTATATTAGAAATTACCAAATTCTATATATAAGAACTGGCTAACAATACGATAATCAACTAGGAACCTCATGCAAATGTCCATTCTCTAGTGAATACAAATTTAAACACTGCATTAGATATTTTTGAGTTAATACAAATTTCAATAATGCATAAGTCAGTCTCCAGTTAATACGAATTTCAAGACTGCATAAGTAACTATTTGATATTTACATTTATTTCATAAAACAGGAGTGGGATATAGAGCATAAGTTGATCGATGCGGAATGACATTATCCCGCCCAAGGACACATGCAAGATGCAATAATTTATAACAAATAAATGTCAAGCTACAAGCAATTTGCATTAAAACATTTTTTTAAGCATAGCAGCAGTGCAAACTAAGCCAGCCAGCAAAAGCCAGTTATCTTTAAATGAGAGACATAGGCTGTCAGGGTTCATTGTTATCATTTCAAAATACATAATTAATTCAACCCCAAAATTTTAAATAGTAATACTGTCCAAGTACATCTTAAGAGAGATAATTTTTTCCAACAACAACAGCAATAATTTATATAAACTATATATCTTTAAACAATTCAATAAATTTTCTTAAACTATGTATAATAAAAATATAAATATTATGACATATATACATAATAATCCTTATAGCCTATGTCCATCTCAAATTATGTGCCATTTAATAGTAAAGCAGAAGATGCTTTTTAAATAGGTGCAGAGATAACAACTGAAAATTATAGCTTAACTTATAATATTATTGTACATTAAACAGTTCCTATTACATATAGGGCTTACAATTTACACAGAGTATACCAAGCCTGGTTTAAGTTTACAGCACATAGCTGATAACAACAGAATGTTGGTTACCTGTGAAGTAGTGAGCTTCGGTGTAGAGGATGTGACTGTGGAAGTCGCTTGAAGATTTTTGTGGTATGCCGCATTCAATGCTTTTGTTCGAGCACTGATGGATACGCCATGCTCTTCGCGTATCAACTCTGCTTTCAACTAGAAATCCCATTCCAAACTTACATATAACTTTGTGTATAAATACGAAAATTTATTTGAAGGCAATAAATGGAACTAAATAGGTTTTAACCATGTTTTAATTTAATTACTATATATTTAATTATTAATTACACTAATTATTTGAGGTGCTGTTGAATTGTGAGGGTGAAGATATAATAAACTATATGTGAAAGAAATTTACATATAAGTATAAATATAAATTTAAATAATATATATATTTCTTGCCATATGAAGCCTGTATATGACATTATTCTATTTTATATATCATTACTGCTAATCAACTACCAACTGGTAGTAAGACAAAGAATTCAATTTAGGAAAATAGTTATACAATCAAAGTGTAGTGTAAATCTGGTCAACACTTCACTATGCCAATTTTTTTCAAAATTTTAAATATGCCCATGTTTATTATCAACCCTGAATATCTATGGATCTATCTATATATATTATGGATAAAATCTAGCAATTTGCTGATTCATAATATAAAAACATTTACCTATTAATTCTAATCAGGAACCTACCTATAGCAAATTTCTTCTTCCTTTTTGAAAAGGAAGAATTTTCATACAACACTACTTAACCTCTTAGCAAATCCCAGAAAAAACATTCTCATTGTTTGCATATACCATAAAAGGAACTTTTTTTTATAAATTTTAAATTTTTAGCACCAGTGATGCTTAAGTTTAGTTGGTGATTCAATCAGTCCTATTAAATATAATTTAAATAAAAATGCATCGACAGAAAATTGTAGGAAATATCTATAAACATATATATTATATAGATAAATACACAAATATCAACATTGTGGTCCAAAAAGCAGTATAAAAACGAGTGACAAAAACTAGTTGTGACGTAATAAGTAAATGAGTTATTATTTGTACATAGATATAATTACACATATATACAATATACTTATATAATATCCAGTGTGGAAATGCTGCCATTATTCTTGGTAAACTTCCATGTAGTGATAGTTATACTTTTTTTTGCTTCATTTATCAATATCAATAATTAACATTACTATCTAAGTTAAAATATTTATGTCGGATGTTTATTATAAATGTTTATCACTTTCCGGGATCATTCCCAATGGAAAGTGCAGGAGTAAAAAAGAATGTGTAAAGATTGGAACATAGCTGTTGCTGTTTTGAAAATTGAAATTAAGCTGGCTGGATGGAATCTTTTCACAGCTCATGCAAAAAGGCAAAGAGCTTCTTTTACCCTACATAATAAAGGCACATCTGGCCTCTAGATACATTCCTGAGCTATGTAGCATATCTATCATATTTTTATATGAAAAGCTGGACAGAAAGACACCTGTTCACTTTTTTCAACAATAGAAGGACACAACATAAGAAAAACTAGCTTTCCAATGTGTCTATACACATAGGAAATGCATGGAAACAATACTGGAGTCTGAAGAACATTATCAAAAACAGAGACATGAAGATTACAACTAAACAAAAATTATTTAATGCCTGTCCATTGCCTGTTCTTACATACCAAACCTTGGCTACTACTATGACATGCCGAAACTCAATGCAAATAACTTGTATAATTAGGAAAGGTTATCTGACAGAAATATATTGGCAACAATAAAGAAATAAACTAAAAAAAAGGATGTAACAGTAACCATCAGAAAACTAAAGTGGAAACAGAACACACATACAATCAGGGACACATTTAAAATGGTCAAAATCTATAAAATACTTTTACACAAGTAACAATAGAAGGAAGCGAGGTAGGCCCACAAGATGGGTTAACAAAATACAAGCTACAGCCATCGTCAATATTGGCCATTGTCAAGAGTGACAGAGGAATATGGTCACAGATGAAGGAAGCCTTTGTCCAAAGAGGCACATAGACAAATGTCGAGACAGAAGTTTAGATTTATTGTTTTGTTTCTGTCTGAATAATAGGTGTTATTATGAAAGCAAGAGCATTACAACCTTGATTCCTATTCACTTGGTTAAGCTAAGCACTAGCAGAAGACACAATGGATCCTTGGATTTAAGTGCTTAAATCCAAAATGTATGTATCATCAAAGAAAGAAAAATATTAAAATGTTTGCTTCATAATTTTAACAAAATGCTTATCTAATTATGGTTGTTGAATGCAAATTTTGTAGCAGCTGGATCATTAATGATGAACTAGTGTAAGTCAAAGTATTGCTGGACTTAAATAGTCATTATAAGTACTAAATACAATATGTATACATCAAGATAAAAAAAACTTTGCATAGCGTTATGCATGAGTGGTTTGATATATTCTATGCATATATAACAATAACACAATAATAAGTTTTTGGTCTATTTGGTGATAACTATCATCACACAATTTGTTTGTTTTCACATAATATGACACATTAGTCCTTATAGTTATATAGTATAGTAATATATATATCCAGATTAAAATCAAATCAAATATATAAACTGGTATGAAATATAATCAATATGATGTACAAATTCTACGAAAAAGTGATTGAAACTCATACTTATAGGATTCTCCAACGTAGATTCATTCACCAAACATTTTGAAAATTTTACCTTGATGTGATGTGAGACACAAATAGCAACAAGTAAAACATACATTACGATTTTGTTGTATGGACGAAACAGTTCTACTACAATACAGAAGATCAGAACAGCAAGGCTAAATTTAAGAGAGGAACTCGAGTAAAGCAGATATAACATAACAAAGATGAATATCTAGATGTTAACAAGAATTAGTAAAGCATTGAAAGATATAATGTAAGTGGTGTTGGTATGCCTCGTGATTTGTGTGGCACCAACTATTTATACAAAGACAATTTTGATAGCTTATCGCTCAGCTTTATATTTCACATTCTAGTATCAAATCAAAATTTGCTAATTATGTATTAAAAAGAAATTTACCTACCCACAATATTTACAATAATTGTTCTGAAAAATGGTGCAGTTTTATGACATGATCTGTAATTGAAATAGCTTAAAAATATATAATTTAGTGAAAAACATACTGTGTCATTTTCCTGCCTCAATGATTGATACAACTTATCCTTTCTTGTAATTAGTTCATTTTGTTGTTGTATCATATCCAGGTGGGAGTTCAATAAATCTTTAAGTTGTTTGTTTTGATTCTCAAAATCATGCAGTTGGCTTTGAAGATTTGTGATCTCGGTAAGATTATGCTGGTTATTGTCCTCACTGATAATGCAGTGAGTACTGATTTCTACTTCTTTTTCCACTTCTATAGTACTTGTCTGATTCGAGTTATCTGATGTCTGACACGCGTAAATGTGATCGAACGGAAAACTCAGCAAGCCGTCTTTCGAATCCAGCCGGGTAACCGTGGACATTTCTGTCGAAAATTTCACCAAATTCCTTTCGTTAGCACTACTGCGATTGTTCATTTTTTTGATGAGTCGTTTAGGACGAGCTAAACAACCGACTGTCGAATTTAACTAACCAACTTTACATTTATTATCGAATCGAATCATATTTATCTTATTTTGACGCAACTCCTAACACCACAAGCTCAATACAAATTAAAACTTAACCGATTTATTTTTGTATTTAAAGCATTAGCTTTTCAAAACAACACAATCATACACTAAGTCTGTTGTCTTTTTAAACAATTACCTCGTGTAATATAAAACTATAAGTCCATTTTAATATCTTAACAATTGAAGTAACCTGCCCTCATATATTATTTAAATAAACACTTATACTACACTTAATTAACTTCTTTCGGCATCGATCTAAATTGTAGGTATCTTGATCAAAATGTTACACCCGAGCTATGAGTCAATAATTATTCGAACAAAACAGAACTACAATGCATTATATTCATTTGCTGACTGCAGGTGCAGATTACAGACCAAACTGCGCGTCGGCCTGCGGCCATAGATTTTTTTTAGTTGTCACGGCCGGGCTAAGCAAGAGTCTTAGATCATACAGCCTCATCAATAAGGTGTATGCATGAAACAGTTTACACTTAGTTTGAATTTTAATCGTTTTTTAACCTTTACTATTTTAGGTTTTTCAGGTCAAATTTCTGCTGAATAATAAATATTAAATCGACAAGGGTGAACACGAAAATATAAAATATCGAAACGCAATGCTATTGATTGAAGAGCAGTGTGACGTCAAAGTCTAGATGAACATAAGCAATGGTATGGTTCCTAGATGTTATTTTCGGTGGTTAGCCATATATTACATTTTATGTTGGTTTTTTATTATTGAATGATTTGTTTAATTATTAATATCCGGACGACCGAGCATCGTTCGGATTTATAAAATGTACAAAACTTGAACAAAAAAAATATTGATAGTACGTCCAGATTTGAACCGGGGTCTTCTGCTTTCCGGATCACATAGTGTCCATCTGAGCCATTATAGTCTTGTATATAATTTAGAAATTTACCTTTATATTCTAATATTATTGTAGCTGTTTCTCATCAAAACACAGATAAAACTACATTTTAAAAATTGAAACCTAGCTAGATCTATTTATCGAAAATGCCCCAAATGCCCTGTATACTAAATTTTATGAAAATCGTCGGAGCCGATTCCAATATTCAGATTATATATTATATTATATTTGATCCTGCTGTCAAACTGTCCAAACAGTTTTGCGGGATTATCTTAATTTAAGGTTATTTCTGTAAGTGATTAATAGTATAAATAAATAAATAAAAAGCAATTGCTCGTTTAAAGATTTACAATGACTGAAAATGTATTTGACAAAGCGCAATTGATAATCTTCCAATAATAAACGCGTTTATGATTATGTATTTCTTGGATTAAGCATTCCGGTGAAAAATGCCACAGGACTGCAATGGAATGATTTAATGCGTCAGTTTCTACAGTGAATGGCAAGTTGTGATCGATGGCAAGAAAGCTGCTTTTGCCATGTCAGCATTGAGTTTTTCAGAATCTGTAATCAAGACTATTTTGAGTGGAAATACCTGTGAATGTGCGAGGGCATAGGATCCTTTCTGAAAATATTGGTATCCATTTGCTGTAGTGCGCAAACCTTCCTATAGCACTTTTAAGACTAAGAAATCTGTTGGCCTACCTCCAGGCTCAATAATGGACGTAAACCATCACTGTCTGGCTATATTATGTGATCTTTTACACTGTATCCCAAAACGTTTATTAAGTTATGAGAAAAATTTACTATTTTCCTTATAAAGTCAGACCGTTTTTTCGAGCTGATGCCATAAATTAATACAAATTTTCATCATGTTCTTTCTGAGCTTTTCCAAATACAGTGATATCATCTAAATACGCGTAATATATACGCATAATAGCGCATAACCCAATCTATGGTTCCTTGAAAACTAGAAACTTCATTAGTAATGTCAAATGGAATTTTTTGAAATTGATGTAGATTTCTTAAAGCTTCAAAAGTTGTAAAATGACGTTCTTTTGGAAAAATTTGCACCTGATGATAAGCGCTCTGTAAATCAATTGCACTACGAAGCAATTAGCAAATTACACTTATCTCTTTTTCACTTGCGATAATTGCATGTACTATCCTTCTTTGACATGTAATCGTAATGTAGTGTGCTATAGCAATTTTAAATTATTCATGTGTGCGTTTGTGTATCAATTACAAACACCGAATGTTGTCTAGGTAACCTATCTATACTTTTAAATATCATTAGGGTGGATCAATGTTGAATCTTTTTGGGCGTAGGAATCTTTCCATTTTAGTTCTTGATATTTTGTTTAGTTGACTAAATTGATCAATATGATGAAACCTTTAGAATAATCGTTATAATCAACAAAATACATGAAAAATATTTTTGCTAAGTCAATGATTGACTATTGACAATCTAGTTTTTTATATTATGAAATTCCAAGGAGTTTCTTTCTACCACAATGTTTTTTCTATTATTACAGATTTCAACGAGAATCATGATAATCATATCAATGTTAAGGTTCTGTTTTACGGTTCAAAAAACAATAAAATTCAGAACAACTACATAAAAAATAACATATTCATTAAACTTACTTCAAAATTGGTACTTTGTATAATATACCACAAAAATTTAATCAAGTTGTTGGAGATACTTATCGCTTCCCATTGATTTTTTTAAGGAGGAAAGGACAAACGAACGTACGGGTCGGTAAAGTAATCACCGCCGGCCAAATTTTCTTGCAATACCAGAGGAATCACAAGAGCGTTCTTTCCTTTCAAAAAAGAAGTACGCTCTTTTTTTGAAGGTACTCTTGTCGTATCCTGCATCTCGTATTGCACATCACAAGGAAGCTCATTCCACAGCTTTGTAGTACCTGAAAACCGCACTGTGGAGGAACGCCACAGGGATTTGTGGCGTTGTGGAGGAACGCCACAGGGTCTTGTGGCGTTGTGGATAAATGCTGGGGATGATAAAAACCATAAAAATCAAATCTTAGTATTTTTTAAAATCATGTACCCTATTGCAGAGAAAGGTTCTGGCCAGTGAGTTGTGACAGTCGTATTTTTAGGAATTCTGAAACTGACAACATAAAATTTTATTTAAAGTTTAAAATTCTAACAAAGCTACCGTGTGTTTTGGTTATTAATATGGCAAAGCATATTAAAAGCCATAGTCGTTGCTTGTTATTTACAATATAAAATAAGTACAATCGTGTTAAAAGCAATGCAAATCAAACACAAGAACAAAAATGTAATTTGTAATACAAATTTTTGTTGACATCATTTCAATTGCAGGTAGGTACGTAACTTAAAACAATTTCATTCTTGGAATTTATTTTTTTTATGTTTAATTATATATCACACCCCATTTTCATTTTCGTGAGTGTCAAACCATTGAAGTGTCCAAGCAACAGAGCGGCCCTGTCGACCTGTGTTTTTATTTTATTTAGAAAATGTAGTGATATCCATAGTTTTTAATAAAAGGAATGATTACATTCAAAATAAACTTATATTATATACCACAGAAAACAGAAAGATAATAAAAGTAGTATCGCATTATTAATACATGAAAACCAGCGTACCCAAAGTCACACATTTATACATTTTAACCTAATCATTTGTACATAATACACAATATTATATTAAATTCGGACTTATAAATTGGTCTAGTCATCTAGTGCCAAAATAAAATACAGAATCCAAATATTATGTCAGCATAAAATCATGTTTTTAAGCTATTGCATAGCTCCTATCGCGGGCCTTGAGCGTGGAGACCGAATCCAGAAATTCCGTAACGAAAATAACCTACCACCCCCCACTCCGACCGGCACAGCGGTGAAACTTTTTAGTTTTGCCATCTATCGATGAATAGCAGAACTTTTAATGACTTTTTTGAAATATCACGCTTGTCTCTTTAGTTCAGCAACTCGCCTCTAGGTGGCATTGATTGTATCGGCGTTACTGCGCATGCGTAATCCCGCTCTTCACCCCGCAATCGTGGTAGCCCACATGCTCCTATTTTTCTTTGGTTGGACAATGTTCCTGTATAATTTATGTACAAAGTGTTTTAAATATGAATAAACAAAGTGCATTTATTAATTAAGAAAGTCACGAAAAAATAGTGAAAGGATAACCAAAATTTTTGATATTAAAATGAGCGACATTAAAAGTAGCCCTCTTGTATATATACACACACACACGTATAGTTTTAATTCTCATGTATGTGTAAATTCATTCTTCATTAAGTATATATAACAGAAACCATTAAACCAAGCACGTGTACTATTTAGTACCTTTGTTTTTGATGTATAGGTAATACACATTAATGCCACGCAGAGAAAGTATATAATATGATATTAATGTACATCGTGCGAAATTCGATGATCAAACTCTTAATATCGTTATTTTTGTTGAAATCTAATACCTTTAAACGAGCAATTGTTGTATATTTATTTATTTGTTTGTTTATATATACCAGCTATATCGGAAACGGCTCTAAAGATTTTCATGAATATTTATATTTAGATAAAGTTTAGTGTTTCAAGTTTATCTACATAGGTGTTTTTCCCTGGAAAACGGAATTTCCCGAGAAAAAGATTAAAAACCGGGATATGAATGCCTACTTACTAGATTAAGGTAGATATTTCGGCAAGGTTTTAATAGTAGCCGTGGAACAGCGGTCATCACGTATGCTTGATCCAGGGGTACGTCTTGATTTTTTTTAATTTCTCTATTTTTATTTTACACGTTTTTTTAATTTTTATTATTGTGACAAGCAATTTTATTTAGGTTCACCTGTCCCGTTGTCTGTCTGTAATCAAATCTTGCAAATTAAATTTCACTCACTTCCCGTTTGCTTTTTTTATTTAATTTATTTTATCAAAAATAACTTCAATATTATTACTTTTTTATTTTCATTGTTGTTTTTAAAATATTAATAATATGAAAATGTGTCAGTCGACAGTCTTGGTCCATTCAATGGGAAACGGGTGCCATCTTGTGTTAAAATATAAAACTACGATAAATAAATTTATCAGTTTCTTTTCACTTTTTTGGATCTGTTAGTGTATCCAAAAAATTAAAAGTTAATAAAAAATGCTATGCAATAGCTTTACCGCGGCAGTCCCCGAGTGCCACACGTCTTTTTTTACTATAAATTTATACTTGCGTATGAAGTCCATAAGGCTTGTATTATTGCTTGCTTGTAGTATTGCTTGAAAGGTGACGATTATACCAGTTACTGGAAGCCGTCTTGAGAGGTTTCCAAGTAATTTCGTAAATACCATACCATTTTTACACTGTGGTAAAAGACGTAATTTTCACTATAACTTACTCATCAATTCCTTCTTTAAGGAATTTTGCAGGGTTTTTACTCCAATAACGGTTACAGTAAACAACAATCAGTGGTTTAATGATTGGGCAACAATGGGTACCCACGAAAGCCGTAAACAATTATATCACCTGTATTATGAGAAAAATTAAAATAATAGTGAAGAATATATAATGTAAAAAAATACTCCAAGCTCTTTATGGTACGAGTGGTTTGTCTTGAAGCGAAGACACGTTTCATTGTAGATAAAATTAAAAACAGTAATAATAAAGTAAAAGCAACTTGGAATAAAATTAATAATGAAACTAGTAGATCAAGTTGCCCTAACACTTCAATGTGTTTAAATATTAATGATCGCGTTATAATTCGAAAATAGAAATTGCAAATTAATATGATAAATTCTTCACCAAAAGCAGCACAGGATATGCTTAAATTACACGTACCAGTACATTCCATTAATTTGAAAATTGAGTCTGTTAAAGGTAGCGATATACTAAAAATCTTCAAATAAATTAACCTAAAAAATACAAAGGACCTATGGGGCTATTCTACAAATATTGTAAAAAACATACTTGACATTATAGCACCTGAATTAGCCATAATATTAAACGAATGCCTAGATGTCTTCCCTGACCTCATGAAATACAGCAAAGACGTTATACATTTGTTTAAATCAGGCAGTTCTTTTGACCCTGCTTATTTCAGGCCTATTTCAGAGCTGTCTGTTTTTAGGACATTTTTGAAAAACTTTTGCTTTAGCAGCCAAAAAAATATTTTTGTAAGTTGTTGAACTATAATCAATTTGGTTCCAATAGAGGTTTATAAACAATTAATGCGGGTATTAGACTCATTAAACACATCTTTGATGCCTGGGAAGAGTCACAGGATGCGTTGGGCATTTTTTGTGATTTCGCGAAAGCATTTGACTGCGTCCACCATGAAACTATACTCCTAAAATTAAAGCATTATGGATATACAGCCTTAAATCTGTTAAAATCATATCTAATTGAAAGAGTTCAGATAGTTGATATAAATGGCAAACGGTCTTTGGGTAAATTGAAAGGAACTGTAGGAATAGGTGTACCGCAGGTTTCTATTCTCGGCCCTTTCTTGTTTCTTATATAATATATTAACGATTTACCGTTTGTGGTAGATGATAGCCATGAGAATGTATTGTTTTCTGATGATATTTCACTTATTTTAAAAGTGAAGCGACTTACAGATATTGATGATGAGGTTAACAATTCACTCTCAAGATAGTGCGTTATTTTGAGACGAATAATCAAGTGCAGATTATTCGTAAACGGTAAAAAAATAAAGTGTTTATGTATCATTACACCAAACATAGCGGACAAAGCAACGTGCTTATAAATGACCAGAGATTGGAACTTGTGTACACTACGGTCTTCTTGGTTATAACGTTAGATAAAAAGCTTCAGTGCGCTCCTCATTTTGCCCAGCTAGCAGATAGATAAAAGAGAGCTGTTTGTGCTATACTCGTATATCAGCTTGGATATAGAAAGTCACTCAACGAATAAATATTATGACTAATCATTGTCAGTACATTTATGAAAATTTAATAAACGTTCACAAAAATCATCACTTTTTTGCTCTTACAACAATTCTCATTATTATAACACTAGAAATAAGGGATTGCTTGTAACGAATTCTAGTAGGCTTTATAGGATACATAATAGCTTTAAGGGTAAATGTAAACACTATTATAATAAAGTCCCAGCCACTGTTCCGGCATTATCTATAAATTTTAATGTTTTATAAAAAAATGTCTCTGTTCTAAATCCTTCTACCTACTCCACAGCTGAATATCTAAGTCATCGGACAGCCTGGGACTAGATTATGATTATTTTATAGCAATAGCAATGACGTACAATATTGTATATTTTCTCAGATTACTCAATTACTCTCAGTTTACCGTTTAATCAGTACCATTTGTTTCCGAAGCGGTAGTAATATCTAGTATATTAGAAATTACATCAAAAATAATTCTAAAGGAATTAATTTTGAGAAAATAAATGCCTTTTATGCCTTAGTTAATAGTGCCAAACATTACTGGCTTCCTGTGCTCCACGCCAGCTGTCATCCAGTCTAACTCCTTACAGAAAAATAAACCTTATACGTATATATCAACGTATTCGTACATAAGGTAAGTTTCATTGACATGCTTCAAAAGGCATAAGAAGTATTTCTTATATTAAATCTATAATGATTATTTTTAAAATTATTCACACGATATTTTTACCTCACTTCAGAGATCAGAGCATAACTATTACCTAATATTATTATTATTTATTTACCGCTATAATATATACACTATACTGTGTATAAATCCGTTCTGTACTTTAACAAAAGCAATATGGTTATTTTGGTGATTCGATGCGTCTTAAATATTGTTATATCAGAAATAAAAATGCAACCAATTTTTAACTTTAATTTGGAAGTTAGTGTTTTATCCCGTTTTTTGAAAATCGAGTTTTCAGCAGATCTCTACGTTTTAAGGTTCTAAGAATCTGCCTTGACTATACCCGCGATGGTGTTCGTACGTCATTATGTATGTATGTATGTATGTGTAAGAGAGTGTGTGTGTGTGTGTCATTGTTGTGTTGTGTGTATGGATGAAGGTAAACCTGTTATCACTTTGGAACGGCTCAACCGATTTAATCGCGGCTCACACCATTAGAAAGGGCTGGACCAAACTTAGATTTTGAATACAATTTGCACCGATTCGGACCGGTAGATTTTGAGATAAAACACGATAAAGGGTTTTTCATATATGGTTTTTTTCGGATAACTTTTAAATGGCTTTATCGATCGATTCAAAATGCTAATCAGCTATTAAATCACAAAGCCACGTCGATCAAGCCGATTCGTTCGTGAGTTACCGTTGACAAAATAAAACCGATAAAAGTTTTTTTACAGAATTACTTTCAAATTCCGAGTCCGATCAATTGAAACTAAAAGATTCTTTATGAGGTTCACAAAACTGCGTCGAATGCCGCCAACCGCGTTCATTCACTCAAAAGTTGTTGCCGTTTGAAAATAAAAAAAAATTGTACTTTATTAATTTTTTACCTCGACTTTTGAGCTCAAAAATATATTCATAATAGTAGAAGATCTGAACCCAAATCGACCTTCACCGAGCTGATAAAAGAATAAAATTTATTTTATAATAAATTTAGTATGCTAGAAAATATTAATGCTAATATATATAAATAAGTATGCTATTAAAAATGGGTTGCCAAAAAAAATCCTGGACAGAATATTTTTAATAATTAAAAAAAAAAAAGTTTTTTCGATCGTATCTTAATCGTATCTTGAATAAAAAAAATCCTGGATTTTCCTCTGTCCATATTAAAATGTATTTTTCATTAATATTATTTTTTGTATTTTATCCAAGAGATGATTGATCAGAAGAAAAATTGTAACTCTCGAATTCATCAGAATCATTAGGTTCTTTTTCATTTTCCTCCATGTCAATAATGTCCTTTCCTTTAATGTTTCATCACTAAAATCACTTAAGGAATCACCTGAGCCACACAAAAAACACTTTTTAGCCATTTTTTATCACAACGATGTAGAATCAATGACATGTGTTTTCGGAGCAATATAATTTTTTAATTCATTATTATGCGCACTTTGTTCTATTCAGGGTTCCATCAGACGCGACGCTAATGTTGCGTCCTTTATTACTACACGGTGTACTTATCTCGGACCTCTTTGAATTTATATTCGAAAACCTCTATTGGGACTGATTTTTTTACAGACAACCCTATATCAGCGTTTTCGCAACAAAACAGCGCTTATGTTGATATAAAAATTTTCTATTATCGAATCACTGAATGTAACTGATACACCTGTTTACACCTGGCAACCCAGTGGTTCGTCCAGGTAAATAATAGACAACCCAATGGCTGCACATTCTATATGCTTTATACTTCAAGTAAGGATAATATTATCTTACTATCTTGATGTTGCAGCATTTTATGAAATGACTTTTTTAAAAATTATTAAATTTATTCTGTCCGGGATTTTTTTGGCAACCCAGTTTTTATATATTTTCTAGCATACTTAATTTATAATATTAATTTGAAGCGTTTGGGTATGGAATTAGCGGGAAGTTGCAGGAATGGCCTTTTAGGGCAACCGTTTTCCTATTTTTTTTTTAATAATGTTGTTACGGTCTATCCTTTTTACTTATACAATAAACACCGATACAAAAAAAAACAAAAACTTATTTAAGCTTTTACAACTAACTTACATATTAAATAACTATAAGATTATTTACAACAATGTTAAATTTTGAAGTACATGCAATAGCTTGACAATAATTCTATTTAAAATGCACACCTTACACATTAATAAAGGATTTTAATATTATGTCTGGTCAGAAATCTATTAATTTACGCAATGTTGCCAGTGGTAGGTAGTCACTGCTTTCTATAGGGTATTCAG
Organism: Leptidea sinapis; assembly: GCF_905404315.1. Lineage (NCBI taxonomy): Eukaryota > Metazoa > Arthropoda > Insecta > Lepidoptera > Pieridae > Leptidea > Leptidea sinapis. The sequence goes on along the minus strand of NC_066312.1, from coordinate 20,723,488 downwards.
AGTCTCAGTATCGCCGTGTTGCTTAGAAACTCAAACTTAGAAGTCCTTTTAGTCCAGATCTATGCTAGATGCTGGAGTGCTAATTTCTCATAAATTACGGAATGTTGTCTTCAAGTTCCTGGCTCGTTGCTTATTATACATATTTAAAAAGTGATGACCAAAATGATCTAAATTATACGTTATTATTATTTTTTTAATGTTTAAGTTTTCACTTCTGCCGGCACGCCCAGAGAATATTTGATTTTTAAAACACTTTTAACTTTGAACACGATTCATATATTGGATGCAGCATCTGACAAACTAATTTGTTATGTATATTACAGCCATTGTAAAATACTCTATTCGATCTAAAAGGGTGAGTTTCTTGTATGTTCTTCTCACGAGCTCTACTTTTTCCCAATATAATATTGTTATAGTAGATTCAGTAATTCAAATTAAACAAAAAACGTGTGTATCTAGCTGATTTCAATGCACACGATGAGAATCGTCCTAAATTATATCAATTGTAAATATGCTACCTGCAAGCGCCACAGATCACACAACATCGATAACGTGCTTTGATACTCCAATTAAAACTCCTAAATAAGCAATCTTAGAGTGCCTTACCACAGGCTTATAAGCTCGAACCGGAAAAATAAGGCGTCTTATAATATCTCTTAGAGGCAGCGAGGACGGTTGTGTAGATGGAGCATTATTAATGTTCGAATCCAAAAAAACACTGAAAATACGCTCATTATGAAAAGTGGTTTAAGGGCAAACTGCCAAAGCTAAAAATCAAATCGGTATTTGTTTTAATGTCCCTTACCACTCCCGAAGGTTAGAATCGAACCCAAAAACTGCCCGACGGAAAGCGCAAATTATTAAATAGCTCATATCCAAAAATATAAATTATGATGACGTCAACATCAAGTTCTTCAGACCCCGAATTAGAGAGCGATTATTAATATGGAACCGATCGTCCTGGAAATCTTTGGGGTAGGCCTTTGTCCAGCAGTGGACGTCTTTCGGCTGATGATGATGATGATGATGAAATACTTTTTATGCCCTTTAGGGGATAAAGGGAAAGGGGAAGTAAACTTCGAATACTACTAAACTTAGAATTACCTTAGAATATTAACACTCAGTTAATATCTATATTATACTAGCTGACCCAGCAAACGTTGTATTGCCGATATTAAAATCGCAATACAAATGTAACTGTTGATCGTAGATGGGTGAAAATTTGAATTAGTATGTATTTTTTAATGCTGACTCATAATCAAACAAATATAAAAAAAAATGCCCAAAAATTCAAAAAAACCACGTGGACCACCCTTAACATTTAGGGGGATGAAAAGTAGATATGAATAGAGTTCAAAGTTTAACACCATGACACGAGAATTTTATATATTAGATATAATAATAATAATAATATTATATATATGGCAGCCTAACAAATAAACATACAACAGGTACGGCCTTACAACTAAACTTTATACCAAGTTTATTTGTAAAGCCGCTTGTGTTTAATAAATGTTGAAATTTGTTACAACGTGACAATATCGAGATTGCCCAGTGGAAAATAGTACACTTGAAATCCAACTTACCAATGATTTCGTAAGACGTGGTGCATGAGAACAGCACATCACCTTCCCTACTCACCTACTATAACTTTGTGGGTATGTACAAAAATAACAAACTTACAGATCCGCGTCGCGGTGGTCTGGTGTATGAATTGAAAGCCAAGCCACCATAGTCAAAAAGAGAAGTATCATCAACTTTCCGTCCACTTTTTGACGTATTCATGATTGCTGGCCGAATTGGACTTGTTTCATTTGTGATGCCTGAAAAAAATAATATTTTTACTATTTTTGTTATTTCAATCCAGTTCAAGGAGAGGTCAGTTTTAAGCCCATCGAGTCCATAATAATCCATGTCTAGTTGTTATGAGGAGGGTAACACATAACACAGAATCATGATGCGAGGGAAGAGATGGTGCGTCGGTGCGAGTCGGTGTCATCCATGATAGGTTTGTTACTACATACATAGTTATAGGTGAGATGTGCTTGAGTCGTGAGGGGGCGAGAGGCGAGAGCGGGTCACGACCGAAGGACACCGATTCCAAAAATAACAATAATTAGATTTATTAATTGGATTGTATAAAAATACGCAATTATTTTTATACTTTTTAGTGCACACTATATCTATTGTTTTGGAATAGTGTTTTTAAAGTCGGTTGTTTTTTGTTAATATTTCTTTTTGTAATAACATTATAAAATGTTTAAAATTTCTATATAAGATTCACATTTTGACTGAAAGAAAAAAAATTACACCGGGTGACCCAAATTGATTTCTGTGTTAAATTGTTTCTCGGCCATTTCTGGACCGATTTTAAAAATTTTTGAACTCATAGTTATTGTCGAGACAGGATTTTGAATTTCGACTTGATCCGATTATTATAATTAAAAACATACATGATCTAAATTAGCTCACGCTTTATATTTATTTAAAAATTGAGCGGTTTGATCAAATCTTGTTTGATTAATTTTGTTTTGTTTTTGTACACAGACTTAGTTTACCGACTTGCGTCTGCGGCATCCTAGTACATACTATAATATTATGCAAAAAATATTCCAAGACCAAGAGTATATTCGAAAATGATGATACAATGCCACTGAAGCTAAAATATTTCGTAATACACGTATTGGAGAGTTGCCAGAACGTTTTACGTTCCACTATGTAAGCGTTACCATAAAAATAAACATAGGAGTAGTCGTCACGTTTATACCCAACCCAGTATGTGAAAGGAAGCCTAACTGACTGTGTGAAATTTTATGAATCTGGAAAGCTGGCTCATCAGTTTTGGATTTCCTACCATCCACCCACTGGTAATAATTCATAATGCTAGTATTTCTAATCATAATTTCTAGAACAAGGCCATAGAGTTTAAGAATAGGTGCTGTTATTATACATATATTTGCTAGTAGTAGAGTACTTCAGTAAGTAACCAGTTTCTACCTAATTATACAGCTTTAATTATATGCTACATATCCTAGCCCATACTATAAAAATGATCATTTTAATGTAACATAAAAACTATTTAGATACTCACAACAACATAGAGACTCATCAGAGAGTGAATAACTAGCTAAAGGTTTGGTACAGATATAGTTTAAGATAAATATTTGAGGTACCGCGAACTTTTAAGTGACATTTCTATAATTTTAAGATCTATACCACCACCATATTCTATTCTTGATAACTAGTAGCTGAAAATTATTTTTTATGCAGTTATTTAATTAAACATGGGGTAATTTAAGAGGCTACAATAACTATTATGATTCGAAATTTAAATCTTTTGCACACGCATATTTCTTTTACGCGATCGTGACTTTCTAGCAAAGAGGATGTAAATACTACGTAATAAAAGGCGGGAGTGCCTAAGTAAAAATTGAAATTTAGTTTAGTGTGAAATGTGCAGTGATTTGACATAGTAATTACAATATTATGTCGACGAAGTTCGATATCCGATGCAAATTTTACATTAAACGTTTAAACTGCACATGAAGTCTTGGTACATGTTGCTAGGATGACACATGATTTCAACCCGTATGAAACACATTACCATCCCCGCTACTTTATTTATGTTGTCTTGGTGTCTATATAGTAATACGTCGTGCGCATGATGTCAGAATATATTAAGAAATACTCGCGTCTTACATAAGACAATCTCTGCTTCAACTATGATCGCCTGGTACCAAAATACTGCTTCTTATCTCATTTTCTACCACGTTAAATCTTATGAATTTATCTGTCATTCTCTGTTTGGTGTCGCGTTTTCGTTTCATCTACTTTCAAATAAAAACAATGTCAAAAAATATACTTCAATAATTTAAAAGCTATTTTTCTGGATATTTTTCTCGGAGAGGCGCAACAAACGGTTTGTTAAAATTTTGTTCGAGGTTCTGACAGGGTTCTGATAAATATGAAATCTTATATAATTTAGTGTAAGTACATAGTAAATATACAACGAAAAGTACATACAATGAAGTAGATGAAACTTATTTTTTCTTTGTTTAGGGGCGAAGCACACTTCCAGTGGTGATGAATCCCCGCCGATTAGTGAAGAAAATCTGGAACAACAAAAGATTGAGCATGAACGCCAGATGCAAAAGGTTTGTTTACTGCTCTTAAACTTTTTCGTGTCAATGAGATGGTTCTAAATCAAATATAATCAAATAAAAATCAGTTTATTAATGTAGGTCAAGGAAGTAACACTTATGAATGTCAAAAAATAGTATTTTTTTCTTATTGCATATACTGCTACTTCGTAAAGGGTTGAGCTAATGAGAAGAAGTAGATTTACATTTTCATTGTTTTACAAATCATTTCAATTACAATATAATATTTAAAGTGATGCAACAAACATACTCAAACGTCAAATAGTCAATGCCTTACACGAATAAGTCAAAAAAGTAAATGTAAATGAATACAAGTAAAAGTTATGGAGTACAGTAGCTGCATCATCCACAAACACCGTAAATAAATAAAGGTATTCTGTGAGCATTTTATGAGGGATTATATATAAAAAAATAATATATAACAACTTTTAAGAATCTGAAGCAGAGCCTCCGGCACCAGGATCATCCTGCCAGCACAAGTAGCGCCCGTTCACGAGCTGACGCATGAGCCAGCCATCGCCTCCCTCAACCATATTTTAGGGAAGGGGACGACTCGTCCCATGTCGCCGCCACAAGAAGTGACATTAAAGCGAGTATGACGAAGCCTGTTACGAGAACTTAAGCAAACAACACAAAAATAATCTTAATCTACATACCATGCAATACTCACTAAATACCTCTACTTACAATTTGAGAATTATTCTGCGTATACTTGTAATTAATGTTATATATAATTAATATAATTTATATTATATTTTTACAAACAGTAAAATAAAGCCCAATCCTTTAGGGTAATCAAATTAAAATCACTCTTCATGCAGGTCAAGGAAATGACTTTTCTTTTTATATCCACCGCCTATATAGGGTTGAGCTTTAATAAGACGGAGAAGTGGTAAGAAACTCATTGTTACAATCACTCACTCACAAATCATTTCAGTTACAATATATGTAAAGTGATTCAACAATAATACTCAAAAAAATAAATGTAATATTAATATAATATTTAATTATAAAACCATGCAGCAGAGTTTCCGGCTACAGGATGGTCCTGCCACCACAAGTGGCACCTGTTTACGAGCATGACGCGTGGGCCAGCCCTCGCCTCCCTCGACCATATTTTAGGGAAGGTAATGACCCGTCCCACGTCGCCGCCACAAGCAGTGACATTTAAGCGAGCATGATGAAAACTGTCACAAGAACTCAACCAAATAACAAAAAAAAAGAATCTTCATCTACAATATATGAATATATTATAATAGTCACTTAATACCTCTTCTTACAATTTGACCATTTTGCTTATAGTACAATAATTCATAATTATGCATATTATAATATTTAATTATGGGTAATTAAAGCTCAAATTTTTTAGAGCAATTCATACCCAAGCCTACTTATCATCTAAATAATCCTTTAAATTGTAATACGATTTTTCTATATGTTTATGTTTAATATAGGCTGTGTACATGTTGAGGGACATTTCGATTATGTTCTCAGGAAGTTTATTATAAAATCTAAAAATAAGTAATTTAATTTAAGTAGTTAATTAAGTATTAAACTTTAAATTTAAATAATATTATATGTCTTCCGACGACCTTACTGTACACGGTAAAACTCAAATGAGTATGTACAATAATTGTTTTACCTATAATATGTTATTTGTTAATAAGAAATAAATAAATAACACAATTACCGATAAATGACTTGTCGAGTTTACTTAGCCTGGAAGTTATCAACAGTTTATTTTTGTTTCTAGTATTAATATGTTGTTTTTCATATACCTTTTGAAATTTATTTCCATTTTTATGAACATATACTACAAGGTTTGAAGACTACTGAGTCATATCAGTTTGGAAACATCTGGTATTAAACATCTCTGGTCACCTGGAGGTGTGATAATACTGGTTTTTAGTTTGCTACTGTTCGCATCCTCTGTCGCCTCGGCATTCACCCAAGCCTGCCACCAAAAGCAGGAGCAAGGCATCGAATAGAACACAATATGAAACACATTCCACCGTACTTTGAATTAGTTAATTTATGAATCATTATGAAACTGTATGTATTTTAAATTTTTATAATGACCGAAATGAAGTCAACACAAACAATGTCATATATTTAAGTTACAAGTAATATTAGGGGTGACATTCGTTTTCTTTATTTACCATATTTATTTAATCAAAATATTATTATCTATACATTGCTGCCATGTAATAGGAAGATAACTTATGCCTTTTCGATAGAAATGTGGTGATCTAGATTCATAGTGTGATCTAGATTCATAGTGTGAAAGCATTTGGTACTGCCTCCTGAGAAGAAAACTTTTTATTAAGTAGAAAATTATCCAAACCACGAAAAAAATTGTCGTCCGTTAGAGCAAGATCTGGCGAATACGGAGAGTGAAGGATGGTTTCTTATTGCAGTTCCTGTAGATTTAAAACGGTTTCTCGTGCTGTATGAGGTCTCGCATTATCATGGAGCAGTGAAGATCGATGCATGAGTCAGGCTGTTTCGCTGTTTTACTATCGTGCTGCGATATCTACGGGGAACGATAGCAAAACAGTGAAACAGCCAAACAGTAACCATTACCTTTTTATTTTTCGCTTACGGTTATCTTAAAGAATCCACTTTTCATCGCATGTCACAATTCGTTCCAATATTCCTTCTTTTCTACAACGGCAACACAAGCTTCAACACGCGCTTCTTTCTGCAGATTAGTGGTCCGTTCTTCAAATTAAAGTTTCCATCACGAAAGTGCTTAAATCAAAATCACAGGGTGCGTTCATTAGCAGTACCCTCGACAAACGCAACATTGATATCGAGTGCTGTTTCTGCCGCAATAGTTCCGCTTAAGTTAGTTGCATCTCAGTATATTCTTGAAAAAAAGCTACCTTTAAAAAAACCGACTTTGAAAACCGCAAAGTATAAAATAAGTTGATAAAGATTTAATTTAATACACCTCTAATGCAAATCTTATACCTTTAATATTAATAAAATACTATTATATTTGTACGTACTACCTATTGATAGGGTTTAAGTCGCAAAAAATACTAGGTTATTATTATTAGATTATTGGGCGATGTACATGCTTTTTCAGCATGATCCCAAAAAATGTACAAAACAAAAGTATTTCAATATGATTATAAAGTTTGAATAATTGGTTATGTTTGTATTCTAAGGTGTATTTTTTTAATAATATGTATATATTTAGGAAAAAGAAACTCAAGCAAGAGAAGCGGAGGAAGTTAGAAAGCTAGACATAGAGCTGCTTTATCAAAGAGCTATTGGAGCGGAGGAGCATAGACGAGAGGTCAGTATTACATTTGTTTAAAGCGTATACAAAATATAAGTTTATAATATTATTATAGATATTATAGAAGGATGCGATAATACATGGGGCACACAAAAAGTTTTGCACTTCTAGCTTCGTTGCAACCTTCTTAGTAATAAAAAAAATATTTGGCAGGAAATCATATGTCAATTGTTTTTTATCACACATCAAAGTTCTATGTACGCAACGAAAATGGAATTGGGTTTCTTTACATGACGAATTTCGTGAAGGACGGCCTTCAACTACCGTCAACGAAAATAATGTGGCTACTGTTAAGCAGATAATTGAAAAAAACCCGCGGCTTACCCATAAGACAATTCGAGGACTATTGGGGATTGGTATGAGTTAAATTCAGAAATATTTACACGAAGAATTGAATGTTCGGAAACTTTGTTGTCGTTGGATCCCTCATGAACTGACAGTGGAGCAGAAGCGGGCTCGCATGGAATGGACAGATGCTAATGAACTACGACCATGGACATTCTAGTGCTGTTTATGACATTGTCACAGGAGACGAAGCGTGGAATTATTGTTTTTAACCCGAAAACACAGAAATCTTGTGAATGGATGTTTGAAAATGAGAACAAGCCAACAAAAGTGAGGCATGCGAGAAACTGGTAAAAAAATGATCGATTTTTTTTCTCACCGACAGGTCCCATCTGCACAATTCCACTACAAGATCAAAAGAGTGTTAATGCCGAGTGATATTCTACCATTTGTTCACCCAGGGTGTTAAAAAAGTTCGCGAAAGACAACCAAATAGCCACGTTCTCCTACATCATGACAACGCTTCTTCACACACCCTGTGACTTTTGTATTTTCTCCAAAATCAAAGATTTGATGAGAGTTTTCACTTTTTCCGATTCCGAAGAGGCAGTAATAGCGTTCAATCAGCACGTAGAAAACATGCCTTCAGGTCTGTGGTCCTGCTGTTTTAAAAAATGGTTCGATCGCATGAAAAAATATTTCAAATGTAAAGGACAGTATTTTGAAAAGCAGTATACATAATATTTTGGTTAGTATATTTTGTTTTTTTAAGTTACGCAAAATAAATTATGAGTTATACACTCCAATCCTACGATAATATTTAAATAATAAGTGATGAAAATTTAATGTGAAACCTTTTTAATAAAACCACACTCACACTAAACTAATAAGAAATCTGTTAGTAGAACATACTTGTGATAAGTAGGTGACATAGGCAGGAAGAGGACGTCCGGTGGGTGTAGAACTTGCCAGTGATTACTGCATGAGTGCCTTTCATCCGTCGAGCTTTGCAATTCTGATTAATTTATATAATATTCTGAGGTGATAAAAAATTGTTTCAATCTGCCTATCAAATGATAAATAATTTTCAAACAGGTATCGAAACGTTGTGAAATAACCGGCCTTTCTAAATAAATATGTAAATATTATTTTGTTTCAGAGTGAACTACATTTGGCAAGTATTTCGGAGCTTCCGCAAGAATTCGATAGTGTCACAATCAATGAAGAGGAAGAAAGTGAAAAACCTATTGTAAGATTCTATATAGGTATGTATAATTTTGTAAACAAAAACTAGTTATGTCCGCTACTCGGTTAATTCGAGTTGGCAAGTCTTTAGTATGGCGATGTACAAATATTATCCCAGAAAATGTATAAAGTAATTTATTAGTAAAATGTATAAAGTAATGTGTTATGAAGTGCAAAAGATTTTAAATAAAAATGTTTATGTGATAAAGGTTACTAAAACGTAAATTAATTATAAGTGGAGCGACCGCTCTCAGGCTGTTTAATAAATAAAATATATTGTAAATTTTATGTTAAGAAAAGAAACCAGGTGAATTTCATGCGTCCGTTTATATCACATTGTAGCATGGCGTGGCAAAAACTATAGCAAGGACTATAGTGAGATTAGGAAGTTCGTTGTTGTTTATATTTTTCAATTCGTTTTATCTAAGGAAGATAAGTTCGGTAATTCAAATTCTAACTGATAAAATTGTTCAAATTTCTTATAATATTAGCTGGACAGTCCTAAGCCCATTTACGTATGAAGGAAAGATCATTGATTTTTACCTATTAACAGAATATATTATTATATGCTAACAATAGGACAATATTTTTAACTTCATTCACACACGTGTCGAATTGTTTAAAGTTTAAAGTAGAATATTAGCGGAAACAACACTAAAGACAACTCATATGGATAACTTCATTAAAGTCAACCAACAACCAAATCTTGTACTTGACAAAATATAATATTATCGAATATTTTCAACCAATATGTTTTCTTTATTATTATAATATATATTTATTTAAAATCAATTAACTGTTAAGTAATATAATATAATTTCAACCTATTTAATTTCATAAAAAAGAAAAACCAATATTGTTACAGTAGAACGTTTGGTTCGACATCGCAAACAACCAAACGGTTTTAGAGTCGTAAGTAGGAGGCATGTTAGATTTTAGTATGTTACAGTATGTGATTATTTTAATAAAATCTATAAATTTAAATTGTTCGTTCATTTAGTATGAGCACGTATGACTTCCGGTTACTACGACGTAATATCACCGTTCCCTTGGCTGTGGTTATAATGGGATTCTAGTGTATATGTATGCTAATGTTTGATTACTCATTTCTTTTGCAAATTAAGTCAAGTAGATACGTATTTTCTTTATTGGTCGGTCAAGGTATATTAGTTAGTTTGACTCAAATTTTTTGACTGTCCTAGAAATCTAGCAGACTTTTCATATTGCAACAGATATTTCGAAGCGATGCTGGAGATTGTAGGATTCGGCTATAATCCTGCGCTCTGCATGCATGCGCTCTGGTGTTTCTTCTGTATCTATGCATCCTCTGCATAAAGGGTTATCTTCACGACTATGATATATAGGTTATTGTTCCATGTATTTATGGACTTGCACCAGACATTGACCGGTGATAACGCATAACTTTTTTGCATAATCCGTCCGTACGTATCAGTTTTCGGATAAACCTCTTTTATGATGGAACTGCATGCATTCTTTCTTTGTTTTGTTAAATATATTGTGTATGTATTTCGCTTCCCACCATAGAGTTTGAATATATTTGATAGTCGCGAAGTAGTATTATTGTGAAAATTCCATCCCACCCTGCGGATTTGAAGGTTTGAAACTTTTTATCCGCAGTTACTATCTTGATTGCAACTTCCTATACCTGAGTTGTTAGTGCGCTGAATTAATGCTCATTTAACCACCTGGATTCTGAGAATATTTGACATCGGAGAAGTGTGTTCTTAGTTTGGTATGGCTGGTTTATTTGTATAGTTGCAGTCTTCCTTTTTAAGGGTACCCAATACATCCATTTCACTTTAATAAAAATAAAAAAATTCTTTATTTTTGAGTCTACAAAGCTTTGTTTAATTTATGCTGCTCCCAGGCTTCCATTCTACGGAATCTGATCCATTTTCAATTCCGTATCTTGTGTACTTATCAGAGACTTTCTTCTCTGGTTACTCCATGACATGGTAGTCAGAAATTGAAAGTTAGATTCTATGTGAGCTGTTCACGCCTGTTGTGTTAATTTCGTTGTGTTTCTCTCAGTACTTTGTTTGGTAGATTTGTACGCCTTGTGCTATAAGTTTTACGGGGGTTCCTATAAAAATCAGTATATGTTGGCTTGTAGTTTATTTGGAAGCGCGGCAGTGGTTTGTATCTTTTACAAACCACTACGGTTCAAGGTTGGTGTTGGTATGTCAGAACCAGAATTGGATACTGCGATGACCTGCACCAATATTCTTGATTAGTTATGTTAATGTATCTAAAACATCAAGAAGACCTCGGCATGTCTAAGAACAGCAAATACAATAAATATTTTAAGTATTTTTGGTTATCCTACCCATAGGTAACGGATTACATAGATAGTTAGGGCTTAGTGATGATGGGAATATTACAGATAATAAATACTGGTCAAGTCGCAAACTGGACTAACCTGAAAATGTTAACGTTAATTATACGTTAATGTTAACTCCACTAGCGTAATACCTCCATCTTTCAGCTTAGCTTTAAGCCAAATAGTATCACCTCTTGTACCTTGTTCCTAGAAATATGGAGGCCAGCCTATTGAACGTCCGTATATTTCTATTGAGCGTCCATATATAGCGTTTGAACGTTCGTATATAGCTATTAGATGAGATTTAATGAGAGAGTAGGCAAAGTCGCAATCGCGGTTGCCAAATACGCAGATTGGTTGTCAGGTAATCCTGCGCACAGCAGCGCCCCACCTGCGCTTGGACTTATTTGGCTATTTTTCAATATGTTATTACAGTCATAAGTGGTGTCCAGCAGTGAAAGTAAAAAAGTGGCTTACAGTATGCGCCAAAAGCAGCTAGATGCCACCTTAGATGTACTTTCCTTTGGGGTTCGATATTTGTCTGCGGGATATATATATTTAATGGGTTTGTAATGTAATGGGTGTGCCTGTGTAGTATATGTGTATATATTAAATAATCTGTTATTTAGCAGTCATAGCTACTAGAAATAATTACCAAATCCATTTATTTGTATAACATAAATCATCATTACTATTATTGCATCGACACAACAGTATATATTCCAATAGTCCAAACTATGCGGATATTGAGTTTCAGAGAGCCATTTCCCGAAATGAAACAATCAAGGGATTTAATTGTCAAAGGAATAATCACTGTAGCAGAATTCGATGCACTCAGCAAAATTAATTATTGAACGTCATTTGTGCGAAACAGGCTTTGACCATACAAAGGAAATTGAATCTCTGGTATTGAAATTTTCTCTTAATTATTACATATTTCGTAAGAGATAATGGAATATTATTAGTTTTGATGTTACATATTTTTGTACGTAAAGAAACGAGAAAAAGATTTGGAAATTTTTGGAAAATTTCGATGCTGTTCAGAATTATGAGTTATTCAACAATTGTGAGAGGCACACTATTGTGATGGGTGACTAGTGATTATGCTAATGGATTGGTCGTCTTGTAACTTCTTTTCATAAAAAAGAGTGTGTGCGTGTAATCTTTACGCGCGATCAAAGTAAACTTAAAAATTCACTTTAGGAATAACTAAAGACATTATCAGGTACTTCATTTTCTCTTTTATTCTTAATTATTTATGAAAGAGTAAAATATGCCTGGGAGTCTGCCATTTCATTTTATTGATTAAGTACTATTTGATCTAATATTCTATAAATAATTCATTAATACCACTTTACAATTAAAATATTTTTACTCATTAAATAAAAGTATTGGTCGCCCAGAGGTCAACATATTTGACTATAATTCATTCATTTTTAAGTTGAAACTTAATTACGGTTTATTTATCATAAACTATACCTCTGTAAGGTATATTTGTCTTTGTTATATGTCATTCAAGGAGTAATGTGTGAAATGTTTATTTTAATTATTTTTTTTAAGGCATTTCATGTAAGAAATATAGCTCTATTTAGTTCTTGTCCATATAAACCTTAACTTTTCATGATCATCCGCAATATTTCTAAAAAAAGAGGCACAAAGTTTTAGCTTTCCGTATTCCATATTATACATAACTGAGAATAAGAAATTGAAGGTTAGATTATTAGCTCATGTCAATATGGCGTTGTTATTGAATGTTATAGAATGTCGCAATCGTCAGAAAATCTCTAAAAAAATAATATAATTATATATGTAAGTAGTAATAAATAAACAAACATACTTGGAGATTACCAAAAATATATCTGAGCAATTAAAAAACATTTTTTTTAAACCACAGTTTCCAAACATTAAATATTTGACGCTTACACTGAGTTACTATCGTCAGAAAAACTTTCACTCTCCGAGTCGTCTATCGCATGCATTCCGACTGTCAAAAAAGTGCGCCATTGTCTTCGTGAAAAATAATCGTGATTGAAAATGATATCGATAATTATAGCAAGATAATTCAGATATAAATTTAAGAAATAACATGGTACTAAATCGATCAATTTTCAAATGCAGAGTATCACAGAATAGGGATGAATACTTACGGTATTAACTTGTAGTAACTTACTGTCATAACACACAACCTGATAAGCAAAGCAAAGCTAAACTTTAAGAAAAAGTTAAAAAAAATATATCAGAATGATGTAACGTACACAGAATAACAAATGTTTCACTTTTCTAATAAAACCAATACCAATACCAAGCAACTAACTACAAACACTGCCGGATTAATCTTATACATATATATATTTAATCTACAAATCTCAAAGGTAAAATCAAACCAATTTTTTTATTTATTTATTTATTCAATTATCCATATATTTTCATGATAACAATCTGCTAAGCTACATTAGTAGTTTGTCGGAAGCATTTCTGGTGTTTTTTTTATGGAAAAGCAGGACAAAGGAGCGTACGGGTCACCTGGCGTTAAGTGATCACCGCCATCCACATTCCCGTGCAGCACCAGAGGAATCACAGGAGCGTTGCCGACGTTTAAGAAAGGTGTACGCGCATTTTTTGAAGGTAGCCATGTCGTATCGTCCCGGAAACACCGCACAAGGATGCTCATTCCACAGCTTTGTAGTAAGTGGAAGAAAGCTCCTTGAAAACCGCACTGTGGAAGACCGCCACACATCCAGATGATGAGGATGATATCTTAACATGTGGCGTGTCGTGCGAAGGTGGAATTCAGCGTCAGGAATCAGGTGAAACAGCTCTTTTGAACACTCCCCGTGAAAGATGCGGTAGAAGACATACAATGAAGCGACGTCTCTACGCAACGCTAAGTGATCCAGCCGCTCACAGAGCACTGGGTCCACGACAATTCAAGCTGCTCTGCGTTGCACTCGGTCAAATGGATCGAGCTAATATTTGGGTGTACCAGACCAGACATGACAGGAATACTCCATGTGTGGCCGGACCTGGGCTTTGTAGAGCACTAGAATGTGGGCCGGCTTGAAGTACTGCCGTGCTCTATTAATGACGCCCAGCTTCTTCGAAGCCAATTTAGCTTTGCCCTCCAGATGGCCACGGAATAGGCAATCGCTCAAGATTTCGAGACTCAGTATTCCCATACTAGGCGAGGCTTTAAGGGAAGTGTGTAACAATAATGCTACTAATATTAAATTAAACCTAATGGTACAGTATTAAACTTATATGTGTTCAAACGTCTCTCAAGTAATTGAATAATAATAGAGAATAATAAAAAAAATTGTCATAATGTTCCTGATAAAATCTTTTTCATGGACACAGTGATAGATAATTTTTTTGAGAATGTATTTAAGGTTATTTTAAGATGGGTTATAAGAGAAGGTATTATTCGTAGAAACATCTTTTATCAAATCTTGTGGCACGAGCTAGTGGTCTTTCGTTTTCCATAATATTCTGTAATCTTGGGTATAACAAACTTTTTTTATTATAAAAAACGAATTGGTTATGTACGCTTTCTTTCTATTTTGAAATCATTGTCAGTTATAATTACTAATTTAACATTCTTATCAATTTGTAGAATTATGCATATTTGGAAAAACCTGTATTCTCATGCAATGACCAAGTTAATATATTTATTAAATATATTTTTAATATTATATGGTCACTTTAAGATGTTATGAAGACCTTAGCCACACATTCGAAATGAATAATTGTCCTAAAACAACACTTTTTCTTAAAAATTGCCATAATATGTGCATAAAATTATATATCAAATTGCCTGAGTACTTGAAAATACTGTCAAACAAAATGTTAGTTCAAAATAATATCTATAGTATTAATGAATATTTAAATAAACCACATGTCAAAAAACAACACACCCATTGAATACGAACAGAACTCTATATAACTTGGAATACAAATCAAGAACATAACTCACACAGACAAACTAGCCAGAAGAATTAATATGATCTGGAAAAAGTGAATAAATCTATACTTTCAATAGTATGAATTTAAGCTGGATAGAGGCAACATTGTAATATTTAAGATCTGGACATACCTTATTCCAAAGCAAAATAAATAATTTCATTTCATTTCGATAAATCGAATGGTATTACTAAAATCTGTTGGTGCACGGTTCACACCTGCCTCTAATGAAGTATTTGCCTGTAGTACAATATAAGAACGGAAAATAAATAAACAACTATTTTATTTTCGTTTTTATTTTGCTTAAGAGTAGGTTATGTACCCAGGTTCGAAGATTGGTCTCATCGAATGTTTAAACAGATATTTTTGAAATTATTATGCTTTTTGAGAACATGGACAACTTTTGTGTCATCCTGAAAAAAGTCACTCATATCCGCTTGCCCTTATAAGCGAATCAAAATTCAAATTTACAACAATTTTAATAATTATGGGATTTAAAACAGTAATTAATAAAGAGTCACTGGTTGCATACAGCGATGTTACGTTAACCACTAGCTATTAAAATGCAGCTGGTTTTGGCTTAATAGCTTTTACCGCTGTTAATTAAATTATGTTTCACTGACAGCAGAGTTTGCCGAAAACATATATACCTACTTACAGATTGAAAGCGTGTGGTGTCTATTCATTAAATATCTAAAAGTTTGTAAGCGAAGCTAAACTAAAAATAGTTTTGGAACGAAGTTCCTTAAGGGACGATGTGGAGGTGTACCCTAACCGGAAAAAAATATCCGGAACGTAACGTCTCTTCATGTACTTCGAAGCGTTGCTATGCGGCAATATCCTGCTCATTATTATCTATATATAAATAATTGACATATAACAATTATTGACATTTCTGACAAATTACATTGATTGTTTATTTTATTTATTTTATAACATTAGTAACAAGGCCAAATCAAACCAAAATACAATAAAGAATATTTAAATAGGTGTATATTTGCAAAATTACATTGACATAAAAGCAAAACATAATGACGTATACAGACCTTTTTGATGTTATTGACGATAAACTTCTTTGCATAGAATAATAACGCTCAGAACGATATCACAGTAGACATATGTACGTCTACTGTGACGCTAGTTTCATTCATAGTTCCTGTCAATATAGTAACATAGTAGCAAGTAACATTATAATTAATGTGTCCGTGAGCGTCACATTCGCCTACACGCACACATACAGCCAAATAGTGAATAGACATTTCCCTAAATCAGTAAATTGTAAGAAATACTAGATTTTATGTAATAAAGAAAGAAGAAATAAAATATAAATTAAGAATTTAATAAAAACATCACGTAATTTAATTATTGTTGCCACAATTTTTGAAGTATAGGTAAAAAAGTTCTTTAGAATCGTTGTTTTTTGAAACTCATGAAACTGATGAAACGATAAAGACGATAGAGGCGCCGTTCCCAGCTATATCCGAGGTTTTCTAGGGTGCAGAGAACGAATTTGGGATAATTTTTGAAATCCAAGATGGCCGCCATGCCAAATTATGATTTCAACAAAATGGATATCGTATCCGAGGTACACGAGGGTGTAGAGAGCAAATTTGGGATCATTTTTGAAATCCAAGATGGCCGCCGTGCAAAATTATGATATCACCAATATGGATATCGTATCCGAGGCTGTCGGGAGTGCAGAGAACGAAGAAAGCGGAGAAACTCGGGGTATATGTACTTTCATAGCTGGCAACATATTTTTTTAATGGCTTCTGTTTTGTTTAGAAAACATTTTCCTGTTTTGACGAATGTATTAGCTTATAATTTAAAAAGAAAAATTTTTCAATACTAAATACTGGTATAAAGTACAACATCCTGTATGCACGCGGGCCGTCACTCGGGGCCGTTTATGCGCTCCGAGCGCGTTCAACAGGGCGAACGAACGAATGCTTACCTAGTTCCTCACCTAATTATTTTTTTTTATAATGAATTACCCACTGATGTACGGAACTGTATAAATCCTCGTAATATTAAGAAAAAACTGAAATCATACTTTTTAAGTCAAAAGTTAAAAAAAAGTTTAAGTTAAAATAAATATATATAGACAATATATTTAACTGGCACTAATGTTCTGTAGTTAACGTACCTAGATTTAACTCTTTGTTAGCATATATTAAAAGCCTGTGTGATTTTCTGGTGCTAGCTTTAAGTATTTTCTTTTTTAAACTTTAATAAAAAAATAAAATATTAAAAGTTGTGAAATGTATCTAAGTGTGAATGGTGATTTTCTCATGATAATTTTTATTATAAGACGCTTTGTAACACTCTTTCACTGTACCGTTAGTAATTTTTCAATTAAATTCACGCACTGATTGTCCTGGAAGTTGACAGAATTACACTGACGCGGCGGGAAACGTATGTGGCCATATAATACCACATTGAAACTGCTTCATTTCGTTTGGGCTTACTCACGTTCTAACTTCTCTTCTTTCACTATCAAATGTTGCGCGCGCACAACGACATCTAAAAATAAAAGTTTTCAGAAATTTTCTGACGTTTGCGACATTGATTTTTTTTTAGGTTTCTTTGTCCATCCACAGCCGTATTCGTTAATAATCAATAATTTATTTCACGATTTTTACAATATTGTTCTTTCTACAAACGCGTACAATAAGCACGACGAATAAATAATTTAAAGGATTTGTTTCATTACGCCAAAGAAGTACAACTTCTTGCGTGCATACATAAGTACCAATATATGAACGTTGTGTTTAAATTCTCTTTGCCTATATACACACTTTATTTTTATTTTACACAGTGGAATTTTGTGGAAACTACCCATTTTTATTAATAAATCGGTAAAATTAATATTTTCATCCATCATTCCATCCGGTGTCCGGATTTTATTCATAATAGGATTTAATATCACTTTTTGAACGTCAAAACTATCACCTATTTTTTTTTTAACAATTCTTTTGATTTTCTTAAAACATTTGTTTTTTACATTTTCTGTAAATGGAATGGAAATGCAAGTAGTTAAACGAGTATGAAAAAGCTAGCCAGAGTAACTATACCTCCCAAGACCAGAGTGTGATAACTTATCCGTAGCCTATTATCGCAGTCTTAAACATTTGCTCAAATTACCTTTGCAAATTAGATAATTTGCAAATGAAATCTAACGTTTTTGAAAATTGCATTTTACACTTCCGCAACATTTTGTATTTGTGAAATAAAATTGTGTTTAGGCGCTGAAATCTTTAATTTTCTGTATAATAAGCTATTGCTATTGACTCTGAGCCATCGCCGCCACCACTCTGGTAAAGTTGGTTTGAGTTGACTAAAGAAAAGATAATAATATAGATAGTAAGAATAATTATTTTGCCAATTGTTTCTTAATCATCTTTATTAATTAAGATTTTGTTTTGTGTTTAAATCGTCTATGAATATAACTAGGTATCTTATTTATATTTTTTTAGTAAAATTAAAATAATTATTAACAGAGGAACCAGTGCAGAGCGCCATGAGTCCAAGATTACGGTTAGCTAGTCGAGAAAATTTGTACTCTTGGGGTGCATCAACGAGCTATCCAAGTTTACCTTCTCAATATCGCCGGCACGTTGCCTTGAGACCTGTGTCATCAACACCCATGTAAGTCAATAGCATTATCTTATCTTTATTAATTCTAATTCATATAATTTATTATAGACTATTGTAGGGCGTGCCCTCCATACTGTAGGGAATTCTCCTACTTTCAGGCTTTATTAAGCAATGGTTCATTAAGTACTTACAAACCATTACTCCTTGAAGATATAAGCAGGTATACCATCTGTTCCAGCTGATTATTTTGGCTTAAGATTTACAAGTGCCCACTTCACATCAGTTAGTTGCTCAGAATATGTATTCGCGCAGTACTACACCATTTAACTATATCTCTAGTATGCTGTCTTATTCATTTGATATTCTACCAAAAACACTTCTGATCTTCGCTATTTGGTCTTAAAATTGCTTGTGAGCATGAAATATGATTGCCTTAATTCTAGCTTCACCTTGTACTATTTATAAAAAAGAGCCTTAACTTTAATCTGTCTCATAAATCTCGAACATCCAACAACAACTTTCTGCTTTTTATTAAGAGTATTTACATCCATTAACTATTCTAATATAAACTATATTCGAAATTGACAAAATTATACATCGGTGTCTAGTCTATAGCAGCAATATACGAATAGGTGATGGAATGTCTGCCTTTGTGGAATTCCATTGCATATTAAATTCCAGTCCATTGCATTTTAAATTCTCTTCCATTGCATATTAAATTCCATTCGATTGCATACTTTTATAAAGGATTTTCAGCGCTTTATTCGTAGAACTTGACTTTGGGAATACATCAACATTTGTTAAAACCGAATTTTAATTGAAATAATGTTTTATATATGTATATATATATAGACGATTTAGACATATAGACGATAAAGATATAACTTTATACACGACCTATATGGATGTTTGTTTCCGAGCCATGGATGTTTATATGTATTTATGTATGTTTAAGTAAGTATATCGTATTAAACATATGGTTGCCTTGTAACCCATGCAGCACAGGCACCTTGTAGCACAGGCTATGCGTAATTTGGGGCAAGATAATTTGTGTAAAAGTGTGTCAATAATATTAAATTATAGACAGTTTGAGTATATCACACATTTGTATTCAACTCTTATTTACTTTTCCTCGTGTAATTTCAATATAATAAACAGTTGTAACTCACAAATTTTACACAAATCTTTTCGAAGTTGGATCAAAAATATATCAATGTGATCGAAACCTACATAAACACCTTACCATCTAAAAAAAATAGTATTGAGTACAAACACAAACAAAATAATCGCAGGCGACAATGTCACTCACTAATAATTGGATGGTAAAAATATTCACGAATAACCAATAAATTATCATATATTTCATGAACCGCTTTAATATTTATGTATGGTAATACGATTATTATGGTTAGCGAAATAATAACCATTAAATAATCTCAATATCAAATAGATTTACCTACCTATGTTTGCTTATAATATTTAAGACACGGTTCAAAAGAAACAAGTATTGTACCAGCCAGTTTTTGTCCTTGTAGGGAAAAAAAAAATACCAAATACATGAATGAAAATGCTATGAGTGCGAGTTACCTTTGGCATTCAGTTTGCGAATACCCGGTCGTGAACTATTGCTGCTGCATCGATTGATAACATGAAACAGAGATAGTTTGCTATAGAAAACTTTTATCTAGATTCAAACGCCCTAGATAGCTTCAGATCAATACGAGATAATACAAGGGCAAGTCATTAAAATACTTCTTCGTTGAATAAACGCAAGAAGTCATTAACGCTAAGAACCTTGTTTGTAAATTATAAAAACACTGTCTAACGATAGAACCCACATTAATACGGACATATAAATCACGACATCGAAACAAAGAAAATAAAAAATTAAATGTAAAATACACTTTATTGAAAAAATTGCTTATAACATAACAAAGCACGTTGAAAATAAATAAAAAGTTAAGAGCAACAGGCGCATTCAACAAGTAGACACTTAAGACGCAAAAATTCAAACAATGCCTAGTACAATAACATACTGACCATTTAGTAAGTGCGAGAATTCTTCAGTATCACTACCGAACATCACATTTGAGTCTAAACAAATTATTATTCTCAACTTATATATTAATATTTAAATTATGTCCGCGAGATGTTACTCCTAGCTCTGATGCATGCCGACTGCATTTGCGCGAATTTAATATCCACTTCTATGTAAACAACGTATATACATCACCGGGACGAAATCCATTATCGAGGTAACAATCAATACGGTACAAATCACGTTAGCTGACTGATGGGAACAAAAATTTATAACAATTACTACATTTTATTACAATTTAGAAAGCTCATTATTTTATTATTGTTTTACACAATTTTGGGAAACTTTTTCAAATTGCTTTTTCTTTATCTAAACTGGGTGACGAATATGATGTTGTTAACTTTAAATAAAATCTTTATTAACTAGAAATGAATCGGTTTTTAAAAACGATAGGTCTTTGTTTGTAAATTGACGTAGGTGCAGTCTTAGTATCAAATCTAGAAATAGGTCATATCGTTGAGCTGGGAGCGCAGGCGCGGGATTTCGACGCGCGCAACCACCCCTTCCAACACCCAAATGACATAGCCGCAGTGCGTACTTCTTTTATTCGCATCCTTAAACCTCCAATAACTAATATATTTTTCTCGAAACGGTGAGTCAATAGCTCACCATCAATTTTCAGTTCAGTTCAGTGCATTGATGTCATTAAAGTGTGTTAAAATATTGATAGAATTTTAACTGTTAGTGTTATGGCATGCCTGCTTATCTTTGTTCATTGTCTTGAGTGTTTAACTTTACCCTCTTACTCCTTTCCCTTCGTTTGTGGGTATTAAAGTCTCGTTACAGAGATAGCAATATATGATGCAGTAGCTTATTTAAAAACGTCTTAAAATGAGGAAGCTTGAGATGCAAGGCCGTGAAGTGAAGGAAGGCGTAATATCTCGAAGCGAGTCCACAGTGAGCCGCTGTACTCCACACACACCAATGGGTCCCCCAGACACCGTCAGCGTTGACTCCAACCCAATGCCTACCATATACCGGTAACTTGCATAACCAACGTGCCATTGGGGATATTTATGCTTGCCCGTTATGCAGATCGATTATTGCCAAATCAGCAAAATTTATGACATGACAAGTTGCATATTTCTGAATACGGAAAATAGAAAGCTGTTTCATTTAATTTCTTAATTCTCAAATAGACAATTAACTAGAGGTATTTTAGAAAAGGTTCGATCGATCAGCAAGACGTGGTTAGGTATTGCACGAAGTTAAGTACAAAACCCTATCATCAGAGCTCCCAGAAACATGCTGAAACACTACGCCTCGTCAGCGTCGCACACAATCGGTCGCATGTGAGTAGGTATCACTTCGCTAGCTGCAAGGTTATACGGTTTTAAAGATCGATGTAATTCATGGTGTTGGCACTAATTGGCAAAGGTCGTTCAAACATTGTGTTTGATATTTCCGATTTGCAACAATCTTTCGAATTTTTATTAAATCCGAAATATTGTTGCCTAATTTATGCACCGCTTTCGGGTAGAATTTGCGCTTTTGGATCCAGTGCCGAGAACATCATATTTGGCTTTTGCAGCAACGTATTTGCCTATCATTGTCATTTGTCAGATATTTCAGTATGTGGTTAGATATAATGTTATTGCAAACGGGGCAGATATTGAAGACATTTTGTGACAGAGCAATATTACTTTAAATGTAAATCGCTATGAAAATTTTTCCTTTTTTTAAACACATAGGTATGTGTTGTACGACGGTATTATATTGAACCTGCTAATCCTTGATTCTTACTGTTTTACCTTTTCCTTACTACCTTATTTCTATCTTTTTATCTCTGATATGTTTTTAAATAAATATTTAGTAAGAAGATAAATTATCATAAAATGCATAATTCTTATGGAGCGTTTATATTTATAATAAGCATTTTTACATTTATAGCATTTATTTTAGTCATTTAAACAAATAATTCGTTTCGTGCATTATAAATGTACTCTCACTGAATTAGCATAGAAATAGAAAACTAACGCAATTCGATATAATTTTGTGAATATATTATTTAAGTAATAGCGAAAATACTTGCACTGTTTAATGCGAATTTGCTTGCCTTCACATTATACCTGCAAATATTTATTTAAAATATAGTATTCTGATCAACTGTAGAATATTTGGCGTAAAGTACTTTGTCAAAAAATAGTACCTACAACACGGTGAGGGTATGTATTTTAATGTTCGTCTTCTCAGAACAGAAAGGTAAAGATTCAACGTAAAAAAATAAAAGTATTGATCTGATAACAAATAACATATGCCGCTGAAGCGAATGCTATGTCCAATATACATTTTACAAAAACTATTATGTGCAATCAGTTACGGCACGTGAAATTCAGATCGATGAACATCTTCTAAGATGATCTTTTTATGGGTGAGATATTGTATTTAAACTAAAAGTACCTACGTACAATCAAAATAAATGTCATGACAAATTTCTTTAGTTACTTTTAATGATAACTAGCTGACCTGGCAAACGTTGTTTTGCCATATAAATTATATATATAAACCTTCCTTGAGCATCAACGAATCTATTACAAAAGATTTCATTGAGATCGGTCGAATAGTTTAGGAGTTATTAGGGAACATACAAACATATATTTTCTTTTATATATATAGATTATTAGCTGAACCACGGTTATAAAAAAATAGTAGACAAATTCTTATATGTATTTATCTTGAATAGTTTTCTTAATAAGATACATCGTCGAGAGGATCAGATTAGAATATCATAGTATTTTAGGGATTGTAGATTAGCTATACCTAGACAAAAATATTGTTCTTTGCTTACCTTTAAATAGAGAGTAATTTTATGATTATTAATGCATGTCTATAGTTTTATCCATAATTGCATGGATGAGGGTATAAATTTAACAACAATTTTTTTAATAAAATATTACGTATTTAAAAAGAATGACATTTAAATTATTACAATCTTAATGTAGCTTACATATAGCTCAATTTTAATTTTATTCTTGTAATAATCATCATAGGTAGAATCTAGATCTTTTATTGATATACCTTTTTAAAAAAAAAAACAAAATATAGTACTATAAATACATAGATTGTTACGTTTCAACTGTTTTTTATGTGCAGATGTCGTGCACCTATTGCTTCATTAGATTGTATGGATGAATTCAGCGCCAATTCGCAACAAACTTTGGATCAAGGTACGTCATATGGGTTTTATTATGTTACAGTCATATAGTGCTTACCTATTATCTATTACCTTTATTTATACAAGCGGTTAACAATCATACTTTTTTTAAATTGCAAATTGAAGCAAACTTAAACTGTTTTTTTCAAATTGTGACTGTTATAATGCCTTGCAAAAGGATCACAGTTAATTTTGTTGTAAAAGTAATTTAGTTGCAGAAAAACCTCTATATATATGATTAGAGAACCAAAGGCTTTTATTTTGCAGTTGCTGTTGGCGATCCAAACATGGCAAGACACTTCGTTTCGGTGTACATGTGCAATCATGTAAGCATGCCGACATCGGGCACTCCAGGTCTGCGCCACAAGAACCTTGGGAAGTCTGGCCTGAGGGTCCCTAGTATCGGCTTAGGACTTTGGACGATGTTGAACGAGAATATAACAGAATCTATTATTATATCGGCGTTGGAGAACGGGATTAATTTGTTTGACTTGTCTGAAGCACACTACGGTATGCTCATTAATAACGCTGTATGATTTACATGCTACTGCCTTTTTACTTAGTTACTTACATTAACTAATTCCTAGTTCTATTTCCTTCATCAAGTCAGGTTAAAATTAGGTTATAAATTATAATAATAAAATTGACACATTTTTACACAAATTATCTTGCTCCAAATTAGGCATATAGCCTGTGTTATGGGTTGCAAGACAACGATATATTTAATACAATATACTTACTTAAAAATACATAAAGACATATAAACATCCATGACTCGGAAACAAACATCCATATTCATCTCATAAATAATAGTCAGGTTCAATCTTTACCGGGAAATAGTCAATATCTTCAGGAAAAATAAGATCACCTTAGTTGCTTTGAGAACGTTAAACTGACTAATGATAATAAATACAAAACTTTGCTCAATATATTATGTTTGTTTCGAGGTGATATTCAAAGCCCAAAATCATATAAAATTTATTCGAATAGGCTGATGATTAGCGCTTTGCTGAATTAATTATCAAATAAATTTCCGAATCTACCAAATAGAATATACAAGAAACTCAATCACCAACACAAACGAAATAAATATTAATGTATTATTTTCATTACTTTATCAAAAGATATCCAACTACTCTCTTTCTTCGGTTTAATTTTCGAAAGATCATGAATTTTCAAACAACGTAGATATATTTGTTAGGAATATAATATCATGTAGAGGAAAGTTCTCTTCTCTGTTAATTTGAAATAATTTCTCACATAGTTTTATTTTCGTTCTCGATATTCTTGGACTAGCTATAGTATGATTAGCTCAAAGTGCATTGTATAATAGAAATTTTATTATAACAGCGAAGGGCGAAACTGAGTTGGGCAGAATCTTGAAGAAAAGAAACATCCGTCGATCGAGCGTGATCATCTTTACAAAGATATATTGGAGTACAAAGTAAGTGCCACTTTGTTATATAATTTAAAAATTGCAATTTATTTTATTTTCCTATAAATGAATGAAGTTCTATACATATAGACAAATCACGTCATGTAAAAACAAAGCCGAAATATTGAACATTTCATAAAATACACCATAATAAGTTTCAGCTGCTATATCTATACATTGCCGCGTTTACTCCAGTTCTATAAATATTCTTGGTCAATAAGCAGCAATGTAAAACAATTGCTTACATTATCTTTAAGCACATTTTTGCCGGTCCGCTATTAGACTGCGAATGATATATCCTTAAGTGTAGAACGTCATTGTATTTATTACATAAGCCATACATGCCAAAACCGTTACTAACACTGACAAGATCAAATATGAAATGTCTTAGATGTTGATATGTAACTGAGTGATACAGGTGTACAATATGCAAAATAAATGATATTTTTTTAAATATATAATCTATTGCTTTGCTTCTACTTTAATACGCATTCCCAATCTGGAATAATCGGAATAATCCAATATTAAGGTCTATATTTCACTGAGATACCACGGTTTCTCGCCACCGTGGTGTCAGTTAGCTACAAAGCTAGACACCATACATACACCAGAGTTACGAAAACACAGAGGAAGTAACAAAATGGACCTCGAAGAGGTATATAAGTAGGAACAGAAAGCTTAAGAGAAAAAAGAAACAGTGGTGAGTTCATCCTTATTTAGCCTTAGCATTTCATTTTTAAATCTACATCGGCATTATCTGATGAGAAATTATCCTAAATTGATGGTGTACGCACCACTTAACACTGGGCTCCAAAAAATTCCAGGCTCTTAAGCAGGCGGATAATACGAAATGAGGAAGCCCGTATTTTACAAAATTACGAGTTCTCAGCCTTTAGTAGGAAAGTACTTCAGTATCGAAAACCCCCGAAAACAACCCTTCACCACAGAAGAATGGACGCACTTACTTGAGGTCATCTACTTCTCGTTCCGGGGCCCCGGACGTAGCGTTTGGAACTGTAGCAATGCAACACGAATATATGTAGCATAAAACCACATTGATCTACCAAATTACACAAAACTCTATCACAACACGCACGCTTGCGTCTTATCGGTTCTTCTGATTTTTTCAAAGTGAAGATTGCGCACAAACGTCAATGACGAGTGGCGTACGCAAGCGCGCCAACTTTAAATAGACTTTCCTTGAACGTCGGCGAGGAACCATCAAGGCTTAGAGAATCCTTCAAAATTGTGAAAAGAAAACAAAATGGTCGAAACAGATGGTCCACTTTGAATTTTGATACTAAGCCTTTATGTATCAAAATTATCCATCGTATGCAATTAACAAACAATCGTCTAATTTTGTATTTCTTTCCTCTTTTTGTATGTACATATTACTTTAATTAATGTTTCACTTTTTTATTCATCATGTAAGATACAAGTAACTATAACATTAACCGGTGGATAACGGTGTTCTCACTAAAATTAATTTAATTTCTACTGTACCTACTTTGAAATTGTAAAATGTCTTGTGTGAACTGTTTGTTGTCCCTAAGCAATAAAAAAAAATAAAATAAAATAAAAAAAAAAACAAAAGCAATTTGCCAACGTACCTATATACATAACATACATATAGGCAAAAGATAAAATGTTTATTTCTTTAAAATTTTCTCTTATTGATTTTTTAGCATGTATTCGCTCTAGTAATACATAGCGCCAAAAGCCCTCTACTTATCGATACTCTTTTTAGCATACAAAATCCTTGTATTACTTAAACATTCTTTAAATGAGAAGCCTTTTGCTTGGTAGAAAGTTCGGTATCGCTATGGCGAAATACAAGGCAGGTAGGAACACGTGCCGGGCAGGAACAATTCAACTCTAAATTTCACAACATTTGCCTGCTTGTAAAGTTATACAAATCTAGATAGGGCTTCAAGACCTTTATTTTCCAATGTCGAAATGAGCTCTATTGTGAAATGGGCAATTTCGGCAACACCTCAAGTTAAAGTTTGTTTGGCTGATGTCGAAATAATAACCGTCATACTTTTAAGCAACTAGCTATTGTGGTATATATTATTTTAATTAACACATTTCTTTAATCAAAATAAGGGATGAGACGTGCAGGACATTCAGCTGATGGTAATTGATATGCCCTGCCCATTACAATGCAGTGCCGCTCAGGATTCTTGAAAAACCCAAAAATTCAGAACAGAACTACAATTGCGCTCGTCACCTTGAGACATAAGATGTTAAGTCTCATTTGCCCAGTAATTTCAGTAGTTACGGTGCAATTCAGACCGAACGAAACACAATAATGTTTACACATTGATGCTTCGTGGCAGAAATAGGCGCCGTTGTGGTACCCATAATCTAGCCGGCATCCTGTGCAGAGGAGCTTCCTACTGGTAAATATCATGTCATAGTTCATTAAAATGAATATCTATATTATTTTTAAAAATTAGGTCGG
This sequence comes from Leptidea sinapis, assembly GCF_905404315.1. NCBI lineage: Eukaryota > Metazoa > Arthropoda > Insecta > Lepidoptera > Pieridae > Leptidea > Leptidea sinapis. The sequence goes on along the minus strand of NC_066312.1, from coordinate 20,695,445 downwards.
ATGAACGTGGATTGTCCCGCAAGCACATTATTGAAAGTGTCAAAGCGTCGCTGGCTCGTCTTCAAATGGATTACATTGATGTCGTTCTTCTGCATAAAGTCGACCCTGTCTGCCCAATGGAAGGTAATATACTCATTTAAATAGTTAAAATAATTTAAAATAGAGGTTGTTCCACACATGATAAGTCTTTTGATAAGCATAAACTTAATAATATGATATTTGGAACCCATATGTACTTTACTCGTATATACTCTGATATGAATATAATATTAGAAGTTGGTTTAATAGTTAATAGTAATGAAAAATTATTATTCCATTTCGAATTGCCAAAATATTTTTTCTTTACTCATATTATGTATAATATATATAAAGGTATAGTTCTGAATAACTACCTTAGCAGAGTTTCTCAAATCTCTTTAAAAACAATTATGAATTATTGCTTTAATATTAATGTAGCCAATAATATTTCGTGCGGCTTAGAAACTGACGCAACTTGACCATTTAGAAATCAATTTTCAATAATTTTTGCCTCTTCAGAAAATTGTAACATAAATATTAGATACATAATGTCCCTTTCCCAAATATTATATTATGTCCGTAATCCTTTGAACTTTCATTAACTCACAAATACAGTCAGTATTTCTTAAGTTCTTCATTCAAGTTGGAAATGACACCACACAGTTTCCACAGTAAATATTTATGTACCTACACATCTTAATATATATAAATTACGTGACACGTTGTTTGTCCTCGATGGACCCCTAAACTAATGAACGGATTTTAATGGGGATTACTTCATGGAGTGCAGTTTGGTCCAACTTGAGAGGTTGGATAGTTTTTATTTCGATTTGGGACCCATAATTATTTTTATTTCCAATATTTGTTTTGAAAGAATTTAGTGACGCACGGTTTGACAGCTCCGCTGTGAAACAATTTCATTATAACAACAGGGAGCATATTTTACGAAATAATTCTTGATTATTTGAAATATTATTGGTTAATTCCTATAAAACTTTAGTAAAAGTATTTTTTTATTATCTATGTATCTATTCTATCTATCTATTATCTATCAGAACAACGTCTTTCGAAGCAGCTAGTAACATATAAATATGAGATTAGATTTCTTGAATGCAGACCTTTTAATTGAGAAAAGAAGTTTAATTACCATCTGATTGTTTTTTAAAATTTAATGCCTTTCACTAAACAATCATCATAAAAGTATTGATATAAGTATATATAAAGCAAAGATTAAAGCGAATTATACGACAAAATTAAGTCCAGTTTAACCATAAGAAGACAAAAATTTCAACGTTCAACACTAAAAAATCTCTCTCCGTCGTAGCCTCTCCATTCCAGATCACTCCTTTAACTGTCACAGGTAGTATCAGCATACTTGGCGTCGATATATCGAGCGATGTTCGGTTTTTTTTTGTCACTTGGAAGAGAAGGCCAAATTAAAAAGCTTACTCAGTAGGGCGAGACAGTCCTTCACAAGGTACCGCCTATTGCATGGAGTACTGTTCTCACCTCAAAGGCCAGCTTCTTTCATTTGACAGCATTCAACGAAGAGCAGCTCAAATCATCGACGATCAAGTCATTACCTATTAGCTTGATTCTTTGGTGTTGTGTAGAGGTGCGGGCTCTTTCTGCATCTTCTACCGGGATCATCTTCTTTTACATATCACAGGCAGTGTTCAGAGGAGTTGTTCGGGTTTATAACAGCAGCCGAACTCAGGCACCTTCAAAATAGAGCATATTCCTTCAGGGCCGACAGCGCATCTTTTGACACCTGGTTTTGGGGATGTCAATGGGCTGGCATTAGAGCTTTCTAATCACGCGAGCCCCTTGCTCAATTGCTCTCTTATATATTAAAAAAAACTTTTTATCTCATTGTTGGAATGAATGTAAAAGTCGCAGGTAGTACTTAGCATAATTATAATAATAGTTGAGCCTTTGTCAGTGAATTTAATGTAGCCATTGTTTGCAGAGGTGGTAAGGGCAATGGATTTCGTTATAAAGCAAGGCTATGTGATGTACTGGGGAACAGCACGCTGGACCCCTTCTGAGGTGAGTCATAACCGGGACAGATACCCTGATTTATATTTTTAAAGAGACTTCAGCAGACAAACAAAATAATGAAACCTTTTATATATTCATTCACTATCTAACTGCCAACAATAATACACATCTATCAATAGCGGTCACATCAATCAGTCTTTTTAAGACTAAACAAAAATATTTACACAAATATTAGACGGTGGTGCGCCTTTTATGCTTATTATTAATCACTAAAACAATAAATGAGCTCTATGCTAGTCTATATATAACTGATTGAAGACTGGAAAATTGAAGGATATTGATTTAAGATAAAAAGTTATCTTCTTTATCTGTTCGTCCTAAACAGCTCGATATATTATAATATATACCACATTTTCTGAATTCCAAGTGATAAAGTAAATTATACTACACTTACAAGCAAAATAAAAACACTTTAGACCGGTACTTTTGAGCACTCCTCCTCCTAGATGCAATATCGAACTTAACTCTTAAAGACTATAAAAACACACTCCGACACTCGAGTACAGTTCACAGAAAGTTATTGGGCCAGCTTCGTCTTCTGTAGACTGTTTTTCCCTATTATTTTCACCCACTGTTCTAAAAAGAACTTGTGCACCTGAGTTGACTCTGGTGCTATGTAGGTATGTATTCAGGCACTCATACTTTTTAGTCCCGGATTCGTATAAGTCAGCTTTTTACTAGCCAGCTATCTATCCAGTGATAATATCGGACACGCCTTACTGACTCGCCATGCATGCCTCGAGAGCGTACGTCCCTTACTGTCATAAAAAGGGATCATAAGTGTCGCGGAACTTTTTGACCCTGGCAAAGAATGGGTGAAATATGTGAATTTCACTACCAACATTTCCTAGTAGTAGAGCCATTGGAAGAAGGAGACCTTTCAAATAGGCCGCTAATGCTCGATTTACTGTGTGGCAACAAGGATCAGTTACCATGAGTGAGCCATACGGTGATAAATAAAAATGTTTATTTTGTAAGTAGGACAAAAATAGCACTGTTATTATGTGTCTTAAATTGGGATGGTAACTTAATTAATATTTAATTCCCCATTTAAGATATTTTGAATACATTAATAAATTATTATTATTATAAAACAGATTATGAGATTCCCTATTTTGCCTTTGTCCTTTAGTTCAATTAAAATTCAACAACATTCAATGTTCATTATTGATGTGTTTGTAGATAATGGATGCATATGCAAAATGCAGAGCGTTCAACTGCACCACTCCAGTCGTGGAACAAACAGAGTACCACATGTTCTGCAGAGAGAAGGCCGAGCTGTACTTACCGGAACTATATCACAAAATTGGAGTTGGTATGTCAATAGCATATCTACAAACTTAAGTTTGGTATAATATTTTATTTATAAGCTTAATTCATTTCCATTTCGTTCGGTTTGAATTTGGTTGGTAATTTTTGGTAAGCTTTCCTTGTTGATTTGGTTGTGCTCCTAAAGTTCGTTTCCTACCAACGCTAAATCACGCAGTTCTAGACCGAGACGTATGTAGAGATGTCAACATCGCATCTGCGAACTAATCTTCGATCGATTACGGTTACATCAATTGTATAAGACTCACGTAAGCCTCTGTGACTTTTTAATACCTTTTTATAATTAAAATTTTAACATGAACCTGACCGTAATTTGATTGAAAAAAGTAATTTTAATATTTAATTATTTTTATTTTATTCTACATACTATTATGATATACAAATGTATGCAATGGCTCCTGGACTGTCGATATTTTAATATCTTTCAACGGAATCCTGTCAAGCTAAGAAAACTTTTTTGAATTTCAATTTTAGAACTCTTTGGTAACCTAATGTAGTATATTGCATTCATTTGTCATTTGTTTTTGTGAATTGGCGGCAAATCTAAAACTCTAGTTACAGGTGAAAATGAACTTTTTCGACGAGAAAATTATTCAATGAGAAAATTTTCGGTCAATGAAATATTATGACTTTCGTTGTGGGCTTACTCAACAATAAAGCTATAATAGGCTGCGATTAGAATTTCTTAATGAAGCCCCATCTCGTGCCACTATTAACAATTGGTTTAACGAGTTTAAGCGAGGACGTAACAATCTCAATGATGATCCGCGTGAGGGACGTCCTTTAACAGCGACTACTGAAGATAACGCCAGTACTGTGCGACGCATGATAGAGGAAGATAAGAGAGTGACCTACAGCAGATACGGGCAAGCCTAGGCATTGGTATGAGTTATGTTAAAAAAAATTTACGTGAACATTTAGGCGTTAGCAAGCTTTGTACCAGATGGATTCCTCATACTTTAACCGACGACCAGAAACACCTTCGTATGGACTGGTGTCGCCAAATGTTAGATAAGTTCAACGGCGTTGACTCAAATGCTGTATTTGATTTTGACTGACACAGGTGATGAAAGCTGGATATATTGCTACGAACCCAAAACCAAAAGACAATAAGATCAGTGGGTGTTTCCTTTTATGGATCGGCCAACTAAGGTCAAGAAAGGAAGAAGTCAAAGAAAAAAGTTGATTGCCTCATTCTTTGGTCGGAAAGGTCATTTCGCGGCAGTTGTTCTAGAAGATGGAAGTACAGTTGCTGCAGACTGGTATGTCAATTTCCTGAAAAAAATCGACAGCAGCGCCTTCGAAGCAGGATCCTCCTTCACCACGACAATGCTTCAGCGCACTCCGCAAAACGGACTGTTGAATATTTGACTATGGCAGGTGTTGAGATAATGAGTTATCCGCCATACAGTCCTGGCCTGGCGCCCTGCGACTTTTATTTATTCCCAAGAACTAAAGATAAAATTCGAGGTATTCGCTTTACGAGCGGATGAAGACTGAAGAAGAGAAGATGCGGTGACTTTCTACATTAAGCCGTTTTTTTATTTTCTCAACATTTTCAGTGTTACTTAGGTACCGACTAGTGGAGAGTTCAATTCACATCGTACTTAAGAAGCGATCTCTCGGAGAAGAATAAAATTTTGTTCATGACATTTATAATTAGTATTCTACACGTAGGCAGGTAGACTAATGTTTATCCTCCTGGCGCGCGTGCGTCACAACTCACAAGACGTGCTTAGCCTGCCGGCACTCACATAGTACTTGCTGGCAAGCATCCTCAAATTTATTGAATTAGGTGTTATTTGCGGGAATCCATAATTATTCATGAGTGTTAATTCCGCTAATTTTCGTCTTCAATTAATTCGACACGTGTTTCTACATGAGGCATCCTCAGGAGATGTTGACTCGCCAAATTCTGGCACGATAACCGCTGTTTTATACCCACATCCTTTGAGTAGGCGCGTTGTGATTGGTCGGCTGTTGTGACGTATTACCGGAAGAGATACATAACAAAGGTGAAGAGACCAAATTTGTTTGTTCATTCAAGAATGTAAACTTGTTATTTTACTGTTTTATTATTTCCGTTCCAACACATTTGGACCACAATATATAAATGTAAAATAATGACATGAAATTACACGATAATTACCTAAATTATGGGGTATAATAATATTCTCGTTGGTTGTATTTAATACCTTCTTTATATCAATATTGTTTTTTTCTTCGTAGCACGAAACAGATTTTTGTTTTATTACGCTAAAGAAGAATATTTCTAGTGGGCGTACACACACTTTTTTTAAGTTTTCTTAAGGCCATGATTTATAAACATGTTAATAAAAATTTAATGGGTGCAAAGATTAATCATGATTGTTTATATAATAACCTAATCGTATTTATTTATAAAAAATACATTCAAAGCAGTAATTTCGTCATGATTAAATAATGCTTTTAAGTTTAAATGATACTTATATTCGAACTGAACTTACATTTCATAATTAAATCAGGAACGATGGTCTGGTCGGCTCTCACAACTGGTAAAAGCCCTAACCAGGGCGATGAGGTGACCGGCTTGTTCGCAAAATCACGATTCAATCGGAAATACAGCACCTTCAGCTGGTGTGAGAATGCTTTCGCTGAGCAAGAGGTAGGTATATATTACTATTACTTTGACAGATGCAGGTTAACTTTATACTTTTAAATTTGGCACTATTTTGTGGAAAACTATTGTGATGCATCAGGACAATGATGTGATATTTAGCATTTATTGAAGTAACTTATAATGTTTCAAGCCAATGAAATAAATTTAACAGTAAAATTGTGACTTACATATTGTTCGAATTCTCAATTCAAACCAAAGTACATTGCGAAAAGCTGTACAATCGAACTAAATTTTAATTTGTGACAATCATCTTCATTTAGTTACTTTGATTGCATTTCCTCAAAGTCCGAGCTCTATACAGTACTTAAGATTACATTCACGTGTTCAAAATTAGCTTGTTTGTATATAATAATTTGGTTGGTTTTAATTTTGGTATTAAGCAGTGACATGTACAGAATTGTATTCATACATTAATTACCTTTTGAATTATATAATTTCTGAGCAAATGTCTAGCAAATGATTTTTTTATTGTCTAGAATCAGGAAAATAAGGATGGTACCCCTGGAGAGGAGGTTCGCAGTTATCGCGATAAATTGAACGCTTTAGCTGAAATGGCGAATAATTTGAGTAAGTTTCTAATAGAATTATTTATTTTATTTACTAAATCAAATTAATGATGGTGAAACTTCTTATTAGATCCTTCGGAGTTGTAAAAAAATATGGCCGTTCAATAAAAATAGGGCGTTATATGAATTATTATATATTTAGAAAATATCATAAAATCCGCCTGCTACTATAAAATTCAGCCTGTCATGTAGTGCTGGTCTCACCTCTGAGCGAACGCCCTCCAGTATAAGCTTCTTCCATAAGACAGCATACAACGAAGAGCGGCTCGAATCATCGACGATCAATCTCTGATTACCTTCATTCTTTGCCGTTGCGTAGAGATGTAGGTTTTCTCTGATTCTTCTACCGCATTTATGACGGGGAGTGCTCAAAGGAGCTCTTCGGTTTGATACCGGTTCAGTATAGTACTCTACAACCACGCATTTTGCGAGGAACTTGTTGCCTCGCAAACTGCAAAATGTTGTCCAACTTTAATCTTTTTCTTTACAAAATTGAATTGAACTTTCGATTCACAATTCTGAACTGCTTTTATCCGGTTATTGTATTATCTATAACAAATAAACTTTTACTAATGAAGCTTTATCAAAATTCCTTCAAATAAAACCCTTATATAAGAAAATATGTTAATGAAATTAATTGAAATAAAATACTAGGTTGTTCGATCACTCAACTTGCTGTGGCCTGGTGCTTGAAGAATGACAATGTTAATTGCTTGTTGTTGGGAGCTACCAGTTTGGAGCAACTTAGTGAAAATATTGATGCTTTGCAGGTAATGAATAGTAGAATATAATATAAAATAATCTTGCTTTACAAATATCAGAATAAATTAAATTATTTAATAAAACAATAAGAGCTTTCAGTAGAAATTGAAAACAAGTCACGCATTATTCGCTGTTAATACAAGATGCATTAATTGAATAGCAAAAAAGTTGTACAAAATATTAGAGATTGATTTTGTTTTACAAATAATAAAATGAAAACAGAAAACAATCATCAAATATATGAGCTTTCAGTAGTTATTTAATACTAGTCACACTTATTCGATGTTAAATATCTTGTAAATATTTATTGAATAGCAAAAGTTAAGTTTGCGGTATAAATGGAGTAAGATGGTATATGTAGGCACCTCATTGTCACCAATGGAATGTAGGAATTGAAAAGGAATTGTTGTCTTTAAACAAGTTTAAGTTGAAGATGACCGTTTATATGTTTGACATGTTATATCTCCAAGTGACGACAGCAATTGCGATACTGTTAAGAATTTTGGGTTTTTCATGAATCCTGAGCAAGACTACATTCACTGTATATTCTGAGCGTATCTTTTATCATCTAGTGAAACATTCACTCGTCTCGTCAGTTTTTTATAATTTAAAAAAATCAATTCGTATAACTCAAGCCTGTCATACACGGATAAAATGTGGAGTGATCACTCAATTGGACAGTCGACCGCACTAACAGGTGTTAAGCTCTGAGGAAATATTCAAATTGATGCCATATCGTACAATCTTCGTCAACAGTAATTCGATACCCATTACAATCGACAAATCGATACCATTCGGAAAAGACGTTTATAATAAATGTTCACCCATTCGTGGTAAATAATATACAAAGTAACAGGCAAATGTAGAAGACGACGAAAAGAAGATGATGCAAAAATAATATAACTTGATTATGAAAATCAACAGATCGTGCCACAGTTGAGCCCTTCAGTAATGGTAGATATTGAGCGCATACTAGCGAACAAGCCACAGCGCCCGCCCATGGTTTCGACACTGGCAATGCGCAACCAAAGAAACGAAGCGCGCGCGGATAGTGCGTAAGTAATTTAATAATTGACTGTTCCAACAGACGTTGTTTAGTCCATTGTATAAATGTTAATATAAATCGTTCTTTAATACATTTTCAAAAGCAATCGTTAACGTGTAAACAAGACAATAATTGAAGATCTATGTTGTATAAAGTTGAAGAAAATTAAATAAAATTTGTAATTCTGTAGTATGGTGATTGTCCAAAAAAAAAAAAAAAAACAGTAAGTACATATAGGCTTGAAGATCTGAGAAATATTTAAAGAAATCAAAATTACTTATATTCTCCATTATTTGCGATTGTGAAGTTTGTGAAAACTTAATTATTATAAAAACAATATACTTTTTTAATATTTTACTCTCAGCGAGTTCACAGGTGTATTGAGATCATCAAATTCATGTCGTGCCTACATATTTATTACACCTTGTAGAATCACTAACCTTTTTCCATTGGTAAAAATGCATTTCGATAAATAAAAGTAAATTTAAATGTCACAAATTGAAATACAGAACTATTCTTTGTATCGATGTGTTGAAGTTGAATTTTATATAACGCGTGTTTTTTAGTTTTTTTAAACTATTTTTTATTTCATTTTTTAGTTAATTTTTATAGATTGAATGAAGGTAGTTTAATATTTGGGAATAATAATAGTTTAGTTATATTGAAAAATCACTTAATTCAGCTAGCTGGAGATCACCGAACTAGCTCTTATAATAATTAGCCCAGTTAAATCACGCATTAATTATTTATATTTAAAACAGGTTACTTAAACAGCGCCATCTTTTCGTAAATAAAAAAATTATTTCATCATTATAGAATCATTTGTACGCGTACGTTCCATGATATCATTTCATAATAACCTTCAGAGTTTATTGAAATGCTGCTAGATGGCGTGAAATACAAATTCACCGCCATCTATTCGCTTCTAAACGAATCAGATACTATAATTTTGTGGAACTGTCTTGACATGTCGCGCAGTTTCTTTGTAGTTTACAATAAATTACTAGATGGCGCTTATTTTCATGTTACTATTAGCGTTTACACGCCAATACATCTCCCATTCACCTTTATTTTTTCCCGATATCTCTGAAAATCATCATCATAATAATCATCGTAATAATGGAGTTAATCACGTTTAGGCAGATACTTTATTTTAATGTAAAGTCTAAAAAGATAAAAATCTAGATCAAGTAGTTATTATATTATCCTCTTGTTAAAGCGTTATTTATCTGAAATATTTTGTTCGTGTATTTCGGTAATAGTTCTAACTTATTTGATAAAACTTACTAAACGGGGACTTTCAGTGTTAAAAACCGATCTAGTCAGGTCTATATCTCCATATTTCTCTATACGGATGGAGTATTAATAATCTCATCAGAAAACGTATTTACTCCTTTACATACATCGAGCAAAGTTCTGTCACCAAAGTACTTATTATTAACTACAATAAATTCTTGAAAATACAGGCTGTACTCATAAGGATAGTCCCTTTATTGCGTAATAAGATCTGGCACTAACTGGCACATAATATTTATCTTCTAAGCTCTTATGTTTAATTACGTAGTTAGTTCAGTGATTGATTTACACCTCCACACATTAAGTAAGCTTAATAAATATTTTTACTCATTAGAGGCGCCACGCCATCCACTTCTGCAAACGCCTTAGCTAAGTCTGATGATGTTGAGGCTAATACCACCCCCGACAAGGAAGAGAAGGCATGTAAGCTTCAATGATATTGGTGGAAAGGAAGCTCTGACACAGCTTCCAAGTCTAGTAAATCTAAGGTAAGTTTGGACGAAACTACACAAAATAATTACTATTCTCTTAATAGAAATAATTGAATGCTTGAATCTCTGGTCTGGCGCACCCCAGTATCAGCTCGATCCATTTGACCGCGTGCAACGCAGAGCAGCTCGAATTGTCGGGGACCCAGTGCTCTGTGAACGGCTGGATCACTTGGCGTTGCGTAGAGACGTCGCTTCATTGTGTGTCTTCTACCGCATTTATCACGGGGAATGTTCCGAAGACCTGTTCAACCTGATTCCTGCCGCCGAATTCCACCGTTGTCAATTCGCACGACACGCCACAAATTAGGATATCATCCCCACCATATGGATGTGTGGCGGTCCTCCACAGTGCGATTTTCAAGGAGCTATCTTCCACGTACTACAAAGCTGTGGAATGAGCTTCCTTGTGCGGTGTTTCCGTGACGATACGACATGGGTACCTTCAAAACAAGCGCGTACACCTTCCTTAAAGGCCGGCAACGCTCTTGTGATTCCTCTGGTGTTGCAAGAGAATGTGGGCGGCGGTGATCACTTAACACCAGGTGACCCGTACGCTCGTTTGTCCTCCTATTCCATAAAAAAAAATGCTTAATTATTCCCCTTTCTTACGACGTCGATATCTTTATAATTACGAGAAGAAACTTTAAATGGTGTCTTACACGCGTTTCATTCACATACAGAGTAAACCTAATTTAAATTGACCTCAAACTGCAATAATCATTGCAGTATCCGTTGTCTTCTCTACTAGGATTCACTTTTCAATATGTAACATTGCGATTGCCAAATGTGAGTCAACCTTACTCACTCGTGTGGAAGGGTACTTAGTAGATAGTGAGAAAATACTTCATGAAGCGCTTCAAGATATAGGTCTGGCTACGCATATTAAAGGATTACACCTATATTACTGATAAACTCCAGCATATTCTATCAGATACAGTTCACTACGTGTTAAGCCATCAATTTCTTGGCTTTTATTTCTTGCTTCAGAATAAAAATCAATCTAATCATCGTGACTGTTGCTTCTCAATATATTCTTCATAATGTTTTGTATGAACATAGGCACATGCGTGAACATGCTAGAAACGGTCATAACCATAATATTAATGACATTAACTTAAAATGTCTACTTAAGCTCGCCTAAGTCGAATTAGTGTTTTGTGGGGCGAATGTTATGAAATTCAAAATCAGTGTTAGAAAAAGTTTGTGTGGTAAAGGTTGCTTTATCATAAATGACTTTCTTAGTGATACCACACATTGGAAATGGAACGTCAAATCCTAATTTTAATTTGAATTGCTATTTGATCTGATTTCTATCAAAGATTTCCAATTAACTACGCATCCGTCTCGCATATTTAATTCAGCCTCACGATCTCGTTGTATGGCATCTGGAGTGAGATTTATAAGATACTTTCTTCTACTTTCAACGAAACAGTGTAATGAAAACCTTTCCACGGATTTTGCTGAATTATTTGAAATAGATTTATCAACATTAATTCTTCCAATGTTTCTGTTATTATCTCTGGTGTTGCGGTGATCACCTACCAGCGCATGAACTGCTAGTCTACTTTGAATAAGGAATTTATATTTATAATGTTTTGTATCTTTCCAGGAATCCCATGAATCTAAGCCCAAATTCTTTCTAAATAATGCTGGAGAAGTAATTCGACGTGTGGGTTAGTATTCTCACATTCTATACATAATTTAATTTAATTGATAATATCTATATTGATTACAATAAATTCATAGGCGTGCTGTAAATGTATGTTTAATAAAAAAAAACGCACCTCTTATGCAAACCTTTACCTTTAATATTAATAAAATTCTATTATTCATATGTGCTACCTATTGAACGGTTTTAAGTCGGTGCCAAGTCCTAGACAAAATATATTTTTTAAACGTAGTTTTTATTTATTTTTTACTTTTTAGTGTCAGTTAATAATAATAATATTATAAAATCAACCAAAATGAAGAGTCCTAAAAAAGGCGTTTACAAAAAACAATTATATCATCCACGTAGACAAAAATTTTCGTAATAAATATTCACGATGAAAACTACTGGGCCAAACTATGTAAAATTTATTTGGGACCAAATGGCATTTATTCCGCATCGAAATAAAGAAGAATTACGTAAATCGGATCATGAATCTCAGAGTAATCGGTATACATACATAAAAAAATCCGATCGAATTGAGAACCTCCTCCTTCTTGAAGTCGGTTAAAAATTACGTTATACACATTATTCCTAAGGTTAATACGTAAATATCCATCCCTACTCTGTGCTTATGGTATCGATGCCAATAAAAAGTTTTTAAAATTTTTATCTGTCCGATTGTGCGTGTCTCCACGGTAATTTCGGAATCGCAGAAAAACTAAATCAACTTGAAGGCGGTTTCTACTAATGATTAGCGGAAATCTTGTAATGTTTAGTATTCGTTTCATTACAATCGACTTACAAAGTAAACATTCAACCCATTACATACATTTACATTACTTTACATATGCGCCATTCTGTACATGCACTTCAGCCAAATAAGCTGAAATATTTGTTAGCTGTAGTGTAAATCCAAAATTGGAAATTTTACAAAGAATTAGTTACTTTTGTATTACAGTGATGCGCGCGCATCTTATAATTTCACTATCATCATTTTTTCATAACGCGCCTAAAGAAGTATAACTTCAAAAAGTTTAAATAATTTGTAACTGATGGAGGAGGGGGTTATCGGTGTTAATGGGCTCTAGTACCTACCTCAATACCTATCGGTTTAGCCTCGTGTATGTTTAGCGATTTACTATGCTTATAAGAAATAAAAAAAGGTGTTTTAAGTCCTGATAATTTGACACTAATAAGCTAAGGGACAACCTACGCGTTATTAGGCTAGTAAGTATGATTATATTATTATACAATCATTTCAGAACATGATGGAATAAGGTCCGACACTGTTGTATCCGTTTCGTCATTGAAAGGCAAACAGCCTGCGTCAGGAGGGAGCAAGGTGAAGAAATCAAAGTCTGATTCATCACGGCCCAGTTCATCATCTCTTCAACAATCATCGTCTGGACAGCTGTCCGCCACCCGTGATAGAAAATTGTCTCGCTTTAATCTAGGCTCACCTACAGATGTGTAAATGATAAAAAAGTGAACATATTTTTTTTAAATATAAACTGAAATATTGAACAAACAAACAGTTTGACAATAGCTATTTAGCTTCGTACTTATTATTACCACATTATTATTAATGAGAAGTGATGGTGTAAATGTGTAGCTTCTACGGTTTAAGCAAATATATAACATTTAATGGACATTTTTATGGGTTTCCATAGCTTTATCATATAACTTAGTATTTAATTCACATAAAAATGTGACTCTGCACTATAGTGTTGGACAACAGAAAGAAACATCGATTTATTCCTGTGGTGGTGACAGTTTATGTAACTGGGAAATGCTTTATTTGATAAGTTTTGCTTAACTTGATATGTTTAGATGATAAGAATGACGTATTACAGTGAGGTGATGTATTTGACGAATTGGAAGCGACTTCACAATGTGTTTGTTCGTTTAGATATGACTTGTCTTAATACAGTGACTTGACGTTTGATATGTTATGCGGTAATGTTATTGGCTGATTTCAGTCACTGCTGAATCGGTGCCGCTTGGCCGATCGCCAAATAATAAGCAAGAACTATTATAATGTAATTGCTTTGCAAATTACCACGTAAGCACTTATATTGTATCTAAGCTTAACTATATATTACTATATAAATAAACACTTATCTTAAGAAATGCTAAGGCAAAGTTTAGAAATATTGCATACAAATTAATTAATTTAATATTAAACGTAAACATTGTATTGTGCGTAAAGTTAGAAGGAATTATCTAAGGACGTGATTGGAATTGTTATTAGCTGGATGGAATCCATAAACATGAAAATGTAATTATTATAAGTATATTATGATATGATATTTATCGTTAAGACAAACTCAATGTTATTTATATTATCTGGTATTTATATAGAATACTTATGTACTCGTAAAGCGCGTGTCAACTGTTTTGGCTACTGTGACGTATGTTCAGAGCTCAGTATAATATTATGAAGTAATATGTAGGGCCACGGCCGGTCAGTAGGTAGCCCTCGATGCTCTGTGGGCAGGTATAGTGAAGGCTACCGGTCGGTTGAGGCAAAACGAAACATGGTAGCAAAAGGGTATGCGAGACTTTTGCGAAGCTGTTTTGTAAAGCGAGTTAATGACTTTCAGAAGAAACAAGACTAAATTTTCAGAAATCGGCCACGTACGTAGTGTGGTGATTCCCTGTTCGGCGTTTATAATGTATGAAGTTTTACTTTTTTTTATGGTAATAAGGGACGAGATGGGCGGACCTTCAGCTGATGGTAATTGATCCGCCTTGCCCATAACAACCTAGTGCAGCTCAGGATTCTTGAAAAACCCAAAAATTCTGAGCTGCACTACAATTGCGCTCGTCACCTTGAGACATAAGATGTTGTCTTATTTGCCCAGTAATTTCACTAGCTACGGCGCCCTTCACACCGAAACACAGTAATGTTTAAACATTACTGATTAGCGGAAGAAATAGGCACCGTTGTGGTACCCGTCACCTAGCCGGCATCCTGTGCAAAGGAGCCTCCTACTGAAGGCACTTTTCCCTGCAAAGCAATATTGACTGAAGCTAAGCTGAGCTAAGTCAAAATTTTATACAATTATTTTGTTTCTTCTCTGCTTCAATGGACAGCCTTAGACCGGTGTGTGATTGTTAATCACTAATTTTAAAAAATATTTGTACAGTTGTAAATGTCGAGCAGTAAATTTCATTTACAGACCATCTTTGAGTGGTCACACGAAGAGACAACATAACATTAACCTTGCAATTACTGCCTATATTCAACCACTACTATGTGTATTAATATATAGTATTATATAAGAATTAATGTATTCAATCTAGATATATGTTAAGAATATTTGCGCAGTTACATTATTAGTCGTGTGGGTTAAGATATTTTGTATACGTTTAATACACATTGAACAGTATGTATAATAACCACCTGTAGTCTATTTCTTAATATAACAATAATTTTATTTTCTACTTATAATATATAAAGTATTTTTTGATCCCCGATTTCATTCAAAGTTTTTACTAATATAGAAAATAATTCATTTGATATTAAAAGCCAACTTCTCTATTTGCCTATTCTCCAAATTTGTCAGTTTATTTAGACTAGACCTTCTCGGCCTATACCTAATTCTATGGCGTTTTTGTATAATACGATTCATCTACGTAATTTATCCTCGCTTGCCTTGCACGAACCCAGGAAATGGAACTGCTCCTGTAAGTTATCTATTTAACTCCCACTTAATAATTCTGATTGGATACTGCTCTTTATTTAATTATACTTTATGTCCACTGTAGGTTATGTTGTGTCCTGGGCTTTTTAATATAAAATGAAAAATATGATAATGTGGTCCGTAAATATTGCAGATAAATCATCATCATCTTAGTCATACATATTTTAGCTCTGGTAGGTACAAGCGCTCTTTACTCGGTCATTATTTGTGCAAATATCAAAGTTACATTTAATTTTATCAGTCGATATGGTTAATATTAACTATCGCATGGACGTGTCAGAATCACATTTCATAATTTTAAAACATAAGGAATCTTTGTAGAGAATAATCACTTATAAAAATTATAATTGTATTATTATAGCCGATTGTTTTTTTCATATTTGAGATTTTTTTTAATTAAGATGAGTTACAGGATCTCAATTTGAAATTAACAAGTTAACCCTAAATAAGAAAAATACAAAGCGCGTACATAAATAATTTTATTCTGTACCGTTTTACATAAATAACTGTATTTTTTTATAAATATTTTTCTTTCTAATATAAATTATAATTTTATTGTAAATGCCGTTTTTAGTATACTAATTCAGATTAGTAATAAGTATTATAATAATTTAAATGTATATTTTTTTAAATGAGTTCTAAATCCATCATACATAGTTTATTATGTAAAAGAAAAGTTTATTTTCGTTCGGGATATATTTCTGTTTAGATTCATTTCGACAAAAATGCAAAAATATGCATAGATATAAGTCTGTGGGCATTAAATATGTAACATTTTACTTAATAATTGTCGGAATGTATTGAGTAGCTCAAAGTAGTAAAACGTAGGTGGGTTTGACTTAGCAAACCCTTAATAAATAAAAATTATGTTTAAAATAAATCACTTTTTATATGAAACCGATAATGACTGTAAATTATTATTTTCGTGATTATTGCAATGAAATGGAATTAAATGTTGCATGTTTAGTGAATAAGAATACTATAATTAATCACGTATTTATTAATGAAAGCTTTTTATACGTTACACATTGCCAGTAACTCATATAGTCTTAATGTTGTAGTTTATCCACAGGTATATGACTTTACATATTACACGTCTCAGTCAAGAGCAAAACGCTTTGTGAAATAAAAAAATCGTAGTAAGGAATACCTTACGATTTTTTATAATAATGGGGTTCAAGAAATGTTTTATTATAATGTTTGTATTTGATTAATGATATGACGATGAACATAGTCATGTTGACAGTGACACCTTCTAAAACGTTGACTGACTTGGAAGACATGGGTCTTCTACAACTACAAATTTATTAATGTATCTGATTATATCAATAACAATAACATTCATGCACTGTGTGAGTAAGTGATTACTTTCTCTCTTATGGAGATGAAGAGTGGTAGCTGTGGGAGACTAACACTGTAACCCTTTTTTAGTAATAAAAGAGGGGGCAAACTGGCAAAAGGCTCACGTGCTGAAAAATGGTAAGACAGCCGCCCATGGACTACTGAGCTGAAGATATGTATTGCCGGCAATTAAGGTGGGAGCATGCTCTAAGCTATAAGGTCCCCAAGTCAGTCGGAAAATTGCTGCCTTGCAATAATTTTCATTAAAAAGTGTCTGAGCACTCCCCGTAATATATGCGGTAGAAGATGCAGAGACACCCATCTTCTCTACGCAATGCCAAAGAAGAAAAAGAAGCCAGTCGGACATGTGAATATGAGCCACTCTTTGTTAAATGAGGCCAAATGAAAGAAGCTAATACTTGGTAGCGCCCGGATATTCGAATTCCATGTGAGGCTGTATTTGTACCTTTTATAGTTGTCTTATTGACTACGCCATGCTTTTTAGAGGTCAATATGGCCTTCTGTTCCAACTGACCATGGCAATATATGTTGCTCAATATATCAACATCACGCACGGCGACACAAGCTGTGGCAGTTAGATGAGTGATCTCGGGTCGAGGAGATACGTAAAAGGGAGACTGTTTAGTGATAAACGCACAATTTGACAAATCTGTATCTTATAATAGCAAAACTTCTTTATTAAACTTATATGAATGAAAAATATTAAATTATTCAATGTAGTGTACAAGTCAGAAACGTAGATGTCACGTATTATCTTGCATTACTGTTTGATCAATATTGTTAAAAAATTAATTAACTAATTGTTATTTTTGGCTGGGGTCCCTATAAGATAAGAGAGCCTAAAGTTTTAAAAATAAAAATAATTTCTTATCTAAGATCGTTTTAAATAATACTCAACCTATAATAGAACAAATAAGAGTCTCGCAAAATATATAGTTTTAAGTTGCGAGATAGTGTCTTAAGTAAGTCTAAGTTTAGTAATGCACTTTCTATTTCACATTTTTATTATTGCCGAGTTTGAAAAACTTGGAGGAGGGCCCACGTTATTTCGCAATAGATTTATTTTTACATTTTCAACTGCTCTGTTACTCATTCGTACAAAATGTATTATTAGTAATAAATAAAATAATCAATGTACCCAATACTATTTAATCCGATTTTGATATCGTTAGTATGTATTCCAAATAACAATACCTTAGATTGTCGTTGTAAAGTCAAAGATTTCACGCAATAAAATATTAACTGCAGTGTTGTTTTATTTTTTAAATCGAAGATCTTTATTACTTATTCAATAAATTATTCTACCCTTATCCTTCCATCGGCATGAGTGGTCAACGAAGCTAAAACGGAGGTATTCAGTATTGAAATTGCACTAGTGGCGACGGGTGCATTGCAATCTTAACCTTTTCGCCAGTTAGACATTATTACCTGGGACTTTGTAACGAGGGTCGTGTTCGCTTTTACCCCTTAAGCCATTTCCTGATAATAATCCTAATAGCCCCAGTAATAATTATGTCCTTGGCGCAAAATCTCGAAGTAAAAAAATATTACAAAACATGCAACTATGCTGTATTGTTTTGTTAACATTGTCAACATTGAGGTGCTATAAAAGAATTGACGTACAATCGCCTACTAAAATCACTGGAGTAAATTAAACGGTACAGAGACTAAGCTTCACACAACCACGCGAAATGGTTGCACTACTACTTTGATTCAGGGCATTTGTGAGTGTCGAAGAAATTTGTAATGTGTTAAAGAACCATACTTGATAACTGAGCACTAAATCATCAAAATCAAATATTATGATTTTTATTCTGCTTCAACGCCATCTAGCGATCAGTCCAGCATTCCAGTAAGTTAAAAAAAGATGTAAGCACATAGTAGGGATGAATACGATCCCTTCTGTTTACTTTTATTATTCATTAGGGTATTTTATGATATATGCAAAAAATATATATGACGAGGAAAGAACCTCTGTATTGTTTTTAAAAGGTGTGACGTCATTACTGTTGACATCAGAATTGCTATCTTGCTGAAAATCACTCATTTGTTCTTCTAAAGAAAACTACATGAGTAGGTATTTTATTACTTTCGTTTATTCAACGGGCAGCGTTATGACGTCCCAGAGAGGTCCGTACCGTACGACAGCCCGAGCACGACTGACCCCAGTGTCGATCGTGCGGGCTGTATATAAATACAAGGATCCGGCGCACATGCTCGTGTTTTCAATCCATGTTGTTTTTACAATAATTTCACATCACAATGTAATTAAAGGATAATCTATGAACTAATTTTAACTAAAATTAGTTAAACTGAATTATTCTCGTTTTTATAATAGGTGTGTTGTAGTATTTGCGCCCATACGGCCATTCTGACAGGCGGTGCGCGCTCTGCACCAGCCTCGTTGGTATTTGTAAGTTGTAGTGGTTTCTTATAGATTCTCTTTAGTTCTTATCGACTGTTATCATAACCGTAGGTTGTCGAAGGTTCTTGTAGAGTTCTCGAAGATTCTCGTAGAGGATTGAGTGTTCTCGTAGATTTCTCAAAGATGTTCTAAGAGAATTGGGAGGTTCTCAGATTTTCTCGTAGAGGATTAGTAGTTTTCTCGTAGAGTTCTCGGAGGGTCTCGTAGAGTTCTCGGAGGGTCTCGTAGAGTTCCCGTAGATTAATAAAAGGTTTTCATCAGGATGTTTTGAATTATAGAATAAAACTGTTCACATTGTGTATCCATCAAGAGTCCGTGGTTAGCACAAGTGTGTAACGTGAGTAGGTCAGAGGTAACACGCTCCAGACACTCGTATGGATCTGTGGTGTGTACGTGTCTAATCACAATTCCACAAGGCTTCCCAACGGTATCTCCATGGTTCTCTTATGGATACATCATGGGTCCGTGGTTATCCAAGTTTATGACATGATTAGCTCAGAGGTACCACGCTCCAGATATTCATACGGATCTGTGGCGTCTACGTGTCTACTCACGATTCCACAAGGTGTCCCAACGGTATCTCTGATGGATACATCAAGCACACGTGGTTCTCACAAATGTATGACGTTGTTAGCCTGAGCTACCACCGCCAAAGGTACCACGTTTCAGGCACTTTTCTCGTAGGACTCCCTCGTGGATTTATAAAAGATATTTGTCTGTTTTTTTTGAATTATTGAATAGAGGTACTTCCCTTTACTCTGATTATCCTCACACTGAGTCTTAGTGTGGCTGCAGTGACAGCCTTTCTCATATGATTGTTGTAATGGGCTGGGTGTGTTGTGCAATAGGATCTCGGTGAGTGGGTAATTCGTTTTCCGTTGATACGGTCAACACGTAAATAAGCATGTAAAGGGTGCCATCCTGCAGCACCACGAGCTGACACCAAACTGCACCGTCAAGAGCGGATTCCGCGACGGAAAATGCGCCTCACGATTCTCCATCCTCCGCTGTAGACGCTATGTATCACGCCAGGCTATGCAGCAAATGCAGTTGCCGCTTCGTAGCACCTCGAGACAGTGACACCATTGGATCCATTAAACATGAAAATAACAAAAAATAAATAAAAATTTGAAACAGACGGCTCGTAAACGGCTACTGGAACTGGTGCCGGCATCTTCTCACAGGAACTGAACATACACACTTCCATACCCTTGGGCACACACAGCTCCATCTTCCAATGTGAGTGCGTAGCCATCAAGGAAGCCGCCAGCGCAATATTAAGAAGAAAAGTACATGGCCACAGAATCAGAATTCTCTCTGACAGTATGGCGTTACTAACAGCGCTGCAGGGTACCACCTACAACTCAGCACTAATACACGAGTGTCACCAAACCCTCGTTCTGCACTACGCATTGCAGCGCACTCGTTCCAGTCAAATAAAGTAGACTTGAATCCTTTATCTCCGCTTCGGTAAATAAAGCACATAAGTGCACCGACATTTTCTGCATCGTCTCCATCAAGAAATGACTTGGTATCCCTCTCATCTGATTTCCATCTGTGCTTGTGTTTTCAATCCATGTTGTTTTTAAAATAATTTCACATCACAATGTAATTAAAGGATAAACTATGAACTAATTTTAACTAAAATTAGTTAAACTGAATTATTCTCGTTTTTATAATAGGTGTGTTGTAGTATTTGCGCCGATATATATAATTGAGTTAGTAAGTAGTAGTATGCTATCTACTACTTAATAATAATACTATCAAGAATACAACAAACAATTTTTGATTTGCAGGAAAGATAACCGCGAGATTATTCCATATAGCGTTTTTAAGTGAATAACGGCATTTAGTGGGAACCCAGTTTATTTGCGATGTAAAAACAGTGTAACAACGTGGTCTGAATATAATTTATATAATAATAACATAAAATAACTACATAAAATTATTGTAACGGACTATAACTATCTCCAATTAAGGCATGCTTTTACTATGTTTTCTCTGAGGGATAGATACTCATGTGGTTTAAGATCAAGGCGTCGAGTCGACCGGTAACAAGTCAATTAATATAACCCTCCGTTTGACTGAGATACGCTGGATAAAAATAGCATAGTCCTATACGGCTGTTGGATTTGTTGAGCTGCATCTGAAACTGACAGACATGGAGTTGGTGTACTTTGACTGGCTGGACTATTTGGTCTTCGGAACGATGCTGCTACTCTCGGCACTGATCGGTGTCTATTTCGCGTTCTTCGCAAGCAAGAAGCAGAATACTACATCCGAGTATTTGATGGGAGGCAAGACAATGGGAATGTTACCAATATCTATGTCATTAATTGCAAGGTATGAAAGTTGTGCTCTAAATTTTTTTTGCGTGCGAAGGTATTTTTTTGTATTTGCTTAATTGAGAAGTTTGAATCAATATCTCATATGATTTATGATGATATGTCATTCAGTTTGTGATAATATGTAATTCGATTTCATAGCTATTAAATTAGTTTAAAGCTTTGATTCAGCATTGCCGTTCCATTATCGGCTTTAACGATGATTTCCAAGTATTCCCATATAATTTCACATGGGTAGTTTTAATAGCATTGTAGTAATTTTACTGTACGAAAAAAGCATCTTTTTCTGAATGAGACTCACCATTTTAATTGAATGTTATTTGGTAATTAGTAGGAATAACTTATTATCAAAAAGTTTCTGAAATTTATTCAGCTGTCACATTATTGTTTATTGTATGATTTATATTTTTCTGTAAATAGTTGTGACTAAATATTATTTTTAACATATAATATATAAGCATTAGATTTAAAAGATACAAGACTCAGTGTCTGCTGGTGTCTAGTAGTAAGTATTATTACTTTCAAGAGGATGCAACAATTTGGACAATGAATAGATCACGTTATATGTCTCCTGCGACGTCGTTCTATTTTTGCTCTGGTATGTCCAAAACCGGATGTGCAAATTAATGATATCACGCTTTGCTATTTAACTGCATTGTAGTTGTGTTATATCGTGTACATTTTAATCGGAAGTTTATTAAATGTACCTGTGACTTTTTAGATTAATTTTTTTGAGAGCTTCGATTCTGCGGTACACAAGACTTTATATTTTATTACGAAAAGTTATAAATCAATGTTTAGTCGAATTTTGCCAGAAACTCCAAATCGTTCTATTTCAGTGTACGTAGATATCTGAACTTCGAAATATAAACGATACAATTACGACTTTCCCTGACGAATCTCTAGTTCAAGATGATAAAAATTCAAGACTTTATATCTCATTTGTGTTTCATTCTTGAATCTTCATTAAAATATGTCAATCTTAATTTTCAAATCCATAAACTAGAAAATACATATTATCTATCTGTCACGTTATTCATACAACTACCAAACCAGAACGGATCTTAGTTGGCTTAGATGGATTAAAAGTAATAGAACACCAAAGCGTTTGATAGATGCCAAAAGGAAAAAAGGGCTTATCATTGATTAACTTACTGGTAAACTAATATAAATAATTTTCCCCATTAATAAAAAACAAATGAATTGACCTGAAGAACAAACGTGTTTCGTTCCAATGACTGTTTAAAATAAGGCACGGAAGTGAATGGGTGTTTTGTACACCATCTTAGGTTCCAAGATCACATTTTTATGTTTAGCAGATACATCTACAAAACTTCTAGAAAATATGGGCGATGAACTAAAAAGTTGAAATTTAGTTGATAGTAAAATTTCAAATAAACAAAAAGTAACTGCTTTAAAATTCTCATATGCTAGTGTGACATCGAGATTGAATACGTTGAAAAATATATTTAATTGGCAATAAAATATCATTTGAGAAAAACTCTATAAAAAAATAAGAGTAAAATTATTCCACTACAAGTTCTGCTCTAAAAGAAATCATAAAGGAAGACTTTAAACTGATGAATACAAATAATTAATGCTTATTAGTTACAATACAATAAAAAAACAAAATAGAAAGAAACCCCCTTAAAATAATAAAAGTTAAAAAAAGAATAAATTATATAAAATATTGCACTCTCCCTTGCATTAAAACTGAAACAGTAGCAGATCGGTCATATATTTCGACTCACAAATAAAAGATAGATGACACGGAATGGAGAGAGCTATTAGGCATTAGACGATTTCAGAGTACAAGTTAAAGTTGGGCTGATGATCTATTCGAACATGCCAAAAAAGACTAGTTTGTGTTTGGCAAAGACCGGATACTATACAAGGAAATAGGCCTCCTTAGCCTTGAATTTAATTTTATCCTCTATTTGAATATTGATTTTATTGATCTGTATATCATTTAACAAAAACAGTGTGATATATATAGGGGTCATTCAACACAGTTGTCTCATGAGCATCAATAAGAGAGTAATAGGCACCACTATAGCTATGTACTTTGCAACCAGTAAATTGAATGATTCTATCCTGTGTTCCGACTTCAAGGTTACTCGGGTGTCAAGCACTTCAAAGAATGGTTAACCTCATTAGGGTCTTGCATGACAGATTCTTTTCCAATTGGTGCTGGTTTAACACATTGACTGTTATCCATACAACGTCAGGTATATTATAACGTTGAGGCGTGAGTCACTCTATACCTGGTAGAGCTGAACAAAATTTCGTATTTAATGAAAGGCTATAAATAAACAAGTATGTTTTGATTTAGTGTTGATATTGAAAGAAATTATTAAACGCACTTTCCAATGCGATATGAAAATAAGGACAGTATAATCTTAATAAAACAAAATCAAGGAATTTCATCATGACATTGCATTAAAATAAAACTTTCTTGTTGCAATTTCAGAGAGAAACTTTTTTCACATGACAGATAGAATCTGTTCAAAGAATGCACAATATTCGAATCTTACACTTTAAATTGCTGTTTCATACGGCTTTAAAAGTAAAGGTCCAAAAATTAACATCACTACTACCTAACCATCAACACCACCACAACCTACCTACAAAATTAACCCGTTCGCATCGAATCAGTAAATTAAAAGCTTGAAAAATGGATGCCCCATCATTTAAATGGCCTGCAGAGAAAAGCGCTCATTTTGAAGCATTCCTTAGTATGTTCTACAAATACGAAATGAAGTGATTTTGGGTCGAACGTGTGATGAAATGTGCGAAATACTATAACAATAATAATGCAAAAATCGCCAATGAATAAAGCAGTGCCTGACCCCAGGGCAAATGCTGCAACATTTTACCCATAGAAAAGAGACGGTATCTTCCTCATGCAACAGCAGATGTCTATAGTACTGAACTTCGAATAACGAAAAATGATTGTAAAACTCGTAGTGACACAGCCCTGACTCGACAAGCAATCTTCAAAACTATTCATCAAAACCAAAGACCTCATACAGCTCGAGAAACCGTTTTGACTCTAATGAACTGAATTACGGACGAGGTTCAAAATGTTCTTAGAATATCAAAGTTCTTAGAATATCATAGTTCTTAGAATATCAAAGTTCTTAGAATATAAAAAGTTCTTAGAATATCAAAGTTCTTAGAATATCAAATTTGATTAAATCTTCATCTGTTTAATTATTAGATTTGATATATCTTTTGAAAAGTATAGTGTCCATTCATGTCAATACATCGCTGCATCCGATGGAACCAATAAGAGAAACACTTTGCCCACTCAACCTTATGAGTCTCTTCGACGGCCTTTTGGTGCGTTGCTCCTCTTCCATACAATAAAAGCTGCTTCGGCATCCATAAAAATATTCTCCGAAGTTTTTCTTTTTTTTCAGTAATAATTAAAAAAGCAAAGTGCACGCAGCTATACGGCGCGTGACTCAGTAATTCCACGTTTGACGTGGCCAAATAGTCGATCATACAACGGGTGGTGCGCGATGAGGCGAAGAGGGATTTTTATATAATTTTTTATTTAATTTAATTTATTGATATTCGGAAAATATGTGTTGTAAGCGATATAGTCAACACATTGCATATTCTTGGTTACTTCTAAGGTATTACTTTATATGAAGTTTATTTGTACAACCGTTAAAGTTTAGTAGGTAGTCTCTGTGGATCACAAAAAAATAGTAATTAATAATCATGTTTATACATAACTCATAATTTATTGTCCCTGTGATTATGGTTGGGACACAATGTGAAAGTAATGGTTATGTTGTAGTGTCATCGGTGCTTGAACGGATGCAAATTTTCAAACGTCTCGGACGTAATGTAGTTAGTGGATTAAAAACACGTACAAAGATTTCGCTTCACCTCAAGCGATTGCAATGGGCGATTGGTTTTATTACTTTCAATGCTTGCCTGTTTGTCATTTTTCCGATTTTCAATTTAGAAATTAAAATTAATATTCTACTTAAGATGTACCTATGTTGCAATGCACATATTTTATTAATTAAGAAACTAAAATATAATATCTTAAAAAAAATATTATTTCAGTTTTCGGTTTTATCTTCAACAGTCATTTTTTTTTCAAGTTCATTGGTGGAATTTTATAAATGTCTTTTTCAGTATCGGCCTCTACATTTTTTTTATTTTGTGGATACGTTTACATCGTTAACGTAGGGTCCGCGGTTAATTGACCATTTTGTCTACAAATGAAAGACATAGAATAAGAGAGACTCTTAATTTCCACTTCAATTATCTTATCTTTCTAATATGAAATTCTGATATGTAAAAGATTCCCCCTATGTCTTATGTCTCTGTTATTGTCTCTGGAATTACAAGGCGTAGAGAATTGAAATTTGGTAGGAATATTCCTTTTTCCGAATAGAGGTCAGCTAAGAACGGAGTTTACACAATTCCACCCGCAAGAGTTTTTTTTATTAGGAAAAGAACAACGTCTGTCAACTCAGCTAGTTATTTTATATTATAAATCTATTATTTTTCAGTTACATATCCGGTATTTCACTGCTTGGATTACCATCGGAGATGTACACATATGGGACACAGTTGTGGGCGATAGTTCTGTCGGAATGGGTTGTTTCTGTCACTATTGCTCTCGTCTATCTACCAGTGTTCTATAACTTGCAAATAACATCAACCTATGAGGTATGTACCCAGTGTGGCTCTAAGAGCTGTTACAAAAACGACTCGAATTGAAATGACAACTAATGGCTTTGAGCAGACTAAAGTCAGTCTGGCCATGAATCTAGGATCCCCACAATGATTCCATGGCAAATTCCATCACTTCTAGAACTTTCTTAAGCAACACAATCTCGGCGTGTCGTTTAGAGCAGGCACACCTTAAGCTGCCACGGACGAGTAAAAAAAGAAGGACTCCGCGCCGTGATATTAGCAAGTAAAGCACCGTTATGCAAGTGTGTATGCGGTTACGGGGGATACTAGTTACACAATTTTTTCTCCCTTAAATAATCATATATGGCCACAAATAATAATAAAAACACACATTTTTAAAATATTTTATTGAGACGCAAACTGATCTATCACAGATGATGATGGGGAGTAATTAGTGAAATCAGTACCCATTATAAATGTTCTATTTTATTGCAGTACTTGAGGCTTCGCTTCAACCAAAACGTTAGACTTCTTGGATCATTGATATTTATTCTGAAAATGATGCTTTACATTCCCATTGTAATATATGTACCTGCGCTAGCATTTAGTCAAGGTAAGTACATAATTCCTCATATTCAAAGCGTATATTCACGTACATTGAAACTGAAAAAAGCAAAAAAGAGATATGCAAATGATATTCCTCAGTTAGTGAGTCTCGATCTAATTTCTTCAGCTGCTCTTGAGATAAACGGAGACAAACAAATAAACCAGAAAATAAAAAGTATGTAGAAATTAAGATATCAAACGTTTTATAATATAAACAACAAGTTTTTTACTTGGTAATTTGTTTTATAACCTCACTTGAGGATTCCGAATATAGTAATATATTCGGAATTATAATATTATAATTATAATATATAATTAATTGGTTGTCTCTCCATACTTTAATGTCATTCTCTTGTCTCAGTTATCCTAACAAGCTCTCATTCAGAATATTTTATATTATCCATGGAAAAACATAAGAAGATCTAACTATCAGATACTATCATGCTATCAGGTATTTTACCAGTGGGAGGTTACCTTTGCATAGGATACCGGCTAGATTATCGGTACCACAACGGCGCCTATTTCTGCCGTGAAGCAGTAATGTGTAAGCATTGTGTTTCGGTCTGAAGGGAAATTACTGTGAAAATGAGACTCAACATCTTATGTAACAAGGTGACTTGCGCAGTTGTAGTGCCGCTTGGTGTTTTTGGAGTTTTCGAGAATCCTGGGCGGTACTGCATTGTATGGGCACGTCCGCTGAACGTCCTACTCGTCTCGTCCCTTATTGTCATAAAAAGAACAGCAAAGCGCCTAGTCAGTTCAAAGTCTAATTTTATCAAATATTTTCCTTTTCAGTAACGGGAATCAATTTACACTTAATAACACCGATAGTATGCATAGTCTGCATATTTTATACAACATTGGTAAGTATTTTTTTTGTTAATGTCGAATATGAATTATTTTACTTAAAAGCACTATATTATATTTTTTGATTTGTTATGGAATTGCAGGTCCCATACCAGGATATGAACTGATGGCAAGAGATCACCACATCCTATACTCATTTACTAAACCAAAAGATACGCAGTAGCGTTTCAGGCCAAAACGTGTCACGTACGGGTTCATATTATCGGTG
Organism: Leptidea sinapis; assembly: GCF_905404315.1. Taxonomy (NCBI): domain Eukaryota; kingdom Metazoa; phylum Arthropoda; class Insecta; order Lepidoptera; family Pieridae; genus Leptidea; species Leptidea sinapis. Next base: position 20,667,385 of record NC_066312.1, on the reverse strand, counting down.
CTTCTGTCACATAGAGACAGAACTTAGGGCGGATTCGACCATACACGATGTTACAATAGAAAAACTATACGGGGATAATTTTACTCCATGAATTTACCCTTCGATATTTTCGTTTCCGTTTTTCTAACGTACTTGGAGTAAGTGTAACTCGGTATTGTTATTCTAAAAGAGACTGATGAACGAAGACTGAAGTTTCTTTTACGTTAACGTTTAACGTGACATGAAATGCCATAACAATTCAATTTTGTAGGATAATAGAGTGAAGTGTGGAATGTTGACAGCTTGTATATTTTTATTCGTCTTCTTCTTTTATTACTAGCTAACCCGGCAAACGTTTAATGCCGTATAAACATTGCAACATTACTTTATCTTTCTAAAATAAAAGATTTTTTCTAAAATAAACGTAGCCTAGGTTACTCCTTATTACATCCAGCCATTTCAGAGATTAGCCGGAACAAACAGACAGTCAGAAAATAATTATAAAAAATGTTATTTTGGTGTATATACCGTATATATATTCATATATATGTAGTAAAAAACAATTATTTCAATATTACAAACAGACACTCCAATTTTATATGTATAGATGTATAGATTATTCTTAGATTCGTGATTGGTAAAATGCAAAATTTGTTTTAATCTTAGAATAGCAGCAGTCAGTCGCGGGAAAAAAACTTACTCAAGTACGGTCGAATCCGTACATAGATACTTAATATTTATGAAATTTTCCAAAGTAGTATGTTTGTAATTTGTTTTTAATTACAATAAACGGACGAAAAACGAATGACATAATAAGTTATATCTATAATGATATATCCACGAAGAAAATAATATTTGAATAACTTACTACAAGCAAATCAGTGGTATGGATTGAATCAGATAGATAAAAATGGTTATACATTGTAGTTATACCATGAAGTTGGACGAAAGGTGTTGAATTTTAAAAAAGAAACTAGCTGACCCGACAGACTCTGTTTTGCAAATAGAAAATGATAAGGATTAATATCGTATTTGTGCAAACGGGTTTTGCCTTAAGGCTTTAAATGTTATAATATGTTATCTTATAACATTTAAAGCCTATGCCATCGCGGATTTTTCTGTAGACCTACATAAGATACACAATTTCACCATACATACAGCGTATTCGTTCAAAGATCTCAGAGGGCTTGTTTTTTCCAATATCACCAACAAATTTCATTGATATAATATACAAAAATGTATACAAAAACTTAACAAATTATATACGAAAACCTTCCTCGAGAACCACAATATCCATTGGTGAAAACAGCGTGAAGATAGGATTTAAGTTTATCGGGAACAGACAGACAGACAGACGCGGCAGAGCACTTTGTTTTTTAATTAGTAGTGAAATTAGGAAATTTGCAACTGTACGTTATTTTCGAGTAATTAAGACATTGCAAGGAATTAATTGAGAATATCACAAGAAACTTGATATTTGTTGCTAAGCACAACGTACGTGTGACCTTGTTTCCCGCCCTCGTGTGAAGGAGGTCACAATAATCAACACACCTCCTGGAATTATCGTATTACAAAATGATTGTCTGATAGCATGTCACTTCTCAGAACATAGGCAATTACGTTCTACACTTGCTTTTTGAAGAGAACATTCTGTTGGCAAGCTAAGCACTTTTTTGTTAACTTTGGGGGTATTCAATGAGACTGAACTATCCTGTATGTAACGCTCGTATTTATTGGTACCAGGCAAACATAAGTGAATCTATTTAAGCCGTAAGAACTGGTTTCGTACATTTACATTCTAAATAATATCAACGGTTGCGTAAGTTGTACATAAATATAAGATTGTATTTGTAAATCGTGTCGTTACAATAAAACTAAATTTCCCAATGGTATCTATGGTTGTAAAAACCTTTCCCTCTCTCTTTCCGTATGTGTCTCTGGCATTGGCATCTACACTGGCCTTCAAAAGTAAGTATCACGCTTTTAAAATTGGGATAGCGTTTTAAGTTCACAAGATATACTTTCGAAATAAAAGGGACTCCAAAGAGAATTTAATTTTGTACATAATAACTTTATAGTCGGTAACCTTCTTTTAAGAATTGGCTGAAAAAAAACTTCAAAAACAAAACCATTCCTTTTTCAAAGTGGACGTTTCCGAATTACAATTTTACCATTCACATTTTTCTTTCTGTTTTAAATTTTTTTCAAGATCGATGGGTCTTGTTTTAAAAAAATATGCTAAAAAGCACATAACATTTATTTTTCATGCCTCTTTCAGTTGAAGAATGTGCTAGGATCATGGCTTTTCTGGAACTAGGCATCAGTATGCGTCGCACTGCAAGAATGGTGGGTGTGACGGTACGAACGGTCCAGAAGGTAAAGCGAAGGTACGAAGAGACTGGACACCATCTGAGGAGACCTTGTAATGGCAGACCCAGGTGTACCAGTGCCCGAGAAGATCGTTATATTATTTCCACTGTGTTAAGAAATCGCCACCAAAATGCAGTTGAAGTCCAGCAACAGCTACTTCAGACCCGGAGGGACTACATTAGTGACAGTACAGTGAGAAGAAGACTTGCTGAAGCAAATTTGAAACCCCGAAGACAGCGAGTGGCCCAAAACTCGAGAGACAGCATCGAGTTGCGAGACTGCGATACGCCCGTGAACACATGCAGTGGGATGAAGAAGAATGATCAAGAATTTTGTTTGCAGATGAGTCTCGATTCTCCCTTTACACTTCTGATGGAAGGCGAAGTGTTTACAGGCGACCTGGTGAGCGATACCTTCAAGCCTGCATCTCAGAAAGAGTCCAATACGGTGGAGGCAGTGTACATGTATGGGCTGGCATATCTTCAGAAGGTCGCACAGAGCTAGTAGCCATAGAAAATGGCACCCTCACTGAACAAAGATATGCTCAAGAGATGCTCAATGAGTATGCAGGGCCGTATTTAGCAAATATGGGTGATGGATCGATGCTGATGCATGATAATGCCCGGCCACACACGGCTCATATCGTACAAGAGTATATTCAGGAGGTCGGTATCAGCGTGATGGCTTGGCCATCAAGAAGTCCTGATCTCAACCCGATTGAACACGCCTGGGATGAGCTTGGGAGGCTAGTCAGAAATCGCAGACCATCACCTACTACCCTCAGGGCACTAAAGCAGGCCCTGGTAGAAGAATGGGAGAATATTCCCCAACATCGGCTCCGAAACCTAGTGTTCAGTATGCCAAACCGGCTCGAAGCTGTAATCAGAGCTCGAGGAGGCAATACCAGTTATTAAAAATTAAATAACATGTAATACATTTTAGTTGATTTTTTTTACACTAAACTAAAAATGTCTATTTTCATTGTTTTATCTTTTTTAAGTTAAAAATGTTACTAATTTTAGTTTCTAAGAATTAAAGCCTATAAAATTTGCAACAAAACGTTTTTAATCTTAAATCTCTACCTTCTATAGTTAACAAAAAAAAATAATTTGAAAAGTGTGATACTTACTTTTGCAGGCCAGTGTAGTTTAATCCGGTACTTACTCTGGCCATGAAAACATGTAGATTATCCGTTCAACTCTGGCGCCTTCAGCGAAAATCAGCTTATCTTTGTCTGGGCGGTCTTACGCTACAACGGCGAGTGTGAAGAAAAGTAATATAATATTATTATCTATTACTTTTTATGGAACCGGTATATAAAACTTATGGCATTGAAATCGTAATGAAACTAGCTAAAATAAAAAATAGATGTTTTTCAGTTTTGCCGTATAATTTATCTTTTTTTATTAATTTGTAAATTGATAAAACAATTAAATATTTTTAATTTTATTACAGAAAGTATTTATAATTTAAACATAATACTAAAATAAAATTATTTGATAACGCAATCACACAACTTCTAGTAAACGATTGTTCATTTTCCTAACTGTCGTGAAAATCAAGCCTGAAAGAAAACGGTTCACGACATACTTTGGTTTTAAAATTAACAGTGGATAAGACGTTTGAACTTCAAAATACCATCACGTTCACGAAGCATTCTTACCAAACAATAAATTCAAGCTCTCAAGTTTGATGCATCCAATATACGATAATTACTACTTATGTAATATTTGGTATATAAAACGCTTTTAACTAACACAATTCATATATTGAATGCAACACCTTACAAATTAATTTGGGTTGTATATTACAGCCATTGTAAAATACTATATTATTTAAAAGAGTGGCCGTTGAGTTTCTTGTACGTTCTTCTCACGAGCTATACTTTTTCCGAACATATGGTAGATTCAGTAGTTTAAAATAAATATTTATAGAGACGTTTCAAAAGCGCTTAATTTAAGCCTAGTTGAATATAGTATATTTGACTTTGACTTTGACTTGGAAGCATAGTACACAGATGCGAATTTAGTGAAATTGCGCTGGTGGTGGGGAGTATTCACAGTTCAGCGGATACATCGGATTGGAAAACAGACGGAAGGTCACTTCACAGTCTACCTATTCGCAAATTGAAACTTTATACAAGTGAGGCTACGTGATTCGTGGGTAGGTATCGTAGTTATCAGTGGGCATTGCACAGGGTGCCGGCTAGATTATAGGTACCACAATGGCGCCTGAAGGGCGCCGTAGCTAATGAAATTACGGGGCAAATGAGACTTAACATCTTAGTCTCAAGGTGACGAGCGCAATTGCAGTGTCGCTCGTAATTTTTGGGTTTCTCAAGAATCCTGAGTGGCACTGCATTGTAAAGGCTTGTATGTCCTGCTCGTTTCGTCCCTTACTATCATTAAAAAAAACCATTTAACGTCCTGTCTATTCATCCGACTATGAAATGTATTAAATCGTGCTGCATCTGGTAACATTCTCCGAAATGTACTCTATAAAATACCGTGCACGCTATCTTACGGCACTTCTTCTTGCTGTTAAGTTGATTCTATAGATTTTAGCTGATATTTGCAGATCATGACAAAAATGCTAACAGTAATGCATACAAGATCGAAATATCGCTTAATATATAGTATTTTAACCTTGGGGACTATCCCTATTGAAGTCAGTTAGCTAATCCCTAGATCAATAAAGGTTAATATCGGAACAGCCACAGAGTCGATTGAATGGACTCACATGTAGAAATGACTCACAATGATTTTTACCCCCGCAACTATACCCTCCCGAAGAGCCTATTTTACCAATATTGGTAGCTTGACTAATGGAAGGGTAAATGTGTTGTTCACTGCATACCCATGCATACTTCATACAAGGGTATGCAGTCAGTTAGTTGATATGCATCATGAAGAGTATAACCACTTATAGTGAATAAATAGTTGAGTAAGCCAATCCCATCAACAGAAATTCAGGGCTGTCAATTGTGAATTTAAAGAAACGTTTTATATTTGTCCGTCGACCCCCTTTACGAGCGAAGTTCCTCAAGACATTTTTTTTAATTTGATATCAAAATTTTTACATAAATAGCGTATACTTATATATTTATTGTTTTTTTTTTTTCCAACAAGGATTCATTTTTTCAAATGTTTGAATGATACCATTGTTTATTCACATTATTAAATTAATTTTTATTGCATAAAATATTGTATGCGTTCTTTAGCAGTAATGCGCTCATGGCTGAAAAGCCGCGGGGAGACCTATTTCCGGCGTTGAATTCAAATTATCAATAAAAATGATAGTGTTCCGACAGTCGGATTTTTTTTATAAAATGTTTCCTCCTCTGATCTTTAATTCCTTTTATATTAAAGGTTTCAGACGAAAAACTTTATGCCATCTTTTTTCATCTTAATTTGTTATTATAACTGCAAATTTTTATGTACTAATGTATGCACACCTTTCATATATTTTACTAGTGTTATGCGAATCGAATAAGCTTACTCATATTTTTAGTAGCGTAATCAAGAATTATGTTTTGAAACACGTTTTGAACTTGTCAACAAGCCTAAAAAGCCAATATTAAATAGACACATAATGTTATTTAAAAGTTTATCATTTATATTACTTTTTCCTTTTAACTTTCTTAATGCGAGTATGCATGCACATTTATCACTAAGCTGAAAATGGAACCCGGAAGGAACGATTATTAGCTCAGTTTTAGAAAGACACGGTAACTTTCAAGCATTTGTATACTTTAAAGACGTCTTATATACATTTTAGGGTGGTATCAAAGCTGTGGTATGGACAGATACATTACAAACTATACTGATGTATTTTGGAGTTATTTTCGTCCTGGTTTACGGAACATGGAGGTTAGGAGGATTTAGTGAAGTTATGAGGATTAGCAAAGAAGGCGACCGCTTAGACTTTTTCAAGTAAGTGTGAACTAATTAATATTTGATTTTTTTTTATCTTCTTATTTTAAATATACTGCTTCCCATAGACATTAAATAACACACATCATCATCATCAGCTGGAAGACAGAATCCACTGTTGGACAAAGGCCTCCCCCAAAGATTTCCACGATGATCTTGACCAGATCGTCGGTCCATCTTGTGAGGGGCCTACCAGCACTGCGTCTTCCAATACGTGGTCGACATTCGAAGACTTTACTGCCCCAACGGCCATCTGTCCGTCGGACAGCTCACTGGCCACTTCAGTTTCGCAATCATTTAGGCTATGTCAGTGACTTTGGTTATCCTACGGATCTCCTCATGTCTGATTCGATCTCACAAGGAAAGTCAAAACACACATAATCATAGATAATTTTCAGGTACATGGAAGTAGTTCATCTTTGCGGCTTAAATTCCTTATTAAGGTATTGTAAAGGAAAAAATCTCTAAAGAGGCTGTCGCAACTGCAATTTATCTCACCATATTTATCCCACATTTCCTTCCTGAACAATAGCTTCAGAGCAATAATTATTATATTAATAAGTACTTCTGTAGGCATTGCTTACCTACCTCATTTAGTTTTATCCAACACCTATTCGCCAAAGCCGCAGTAGGAAGAACAGAATAGAATAGAACTATTTACCAGAAACAATATAAACTTCTGAAAACGCCGTTTTTATTGCCGTAATAAAAGATTGTTAGGTCACTTTAAAAATGATATGGTTCAAAAAACGCTAAGAGTTAGCTGTTTACTAAATAAATTGTTTAAACAAAATACGTTTTAAGGGATTTAAACACGTGCATTTTTACATTAGTTTGCGTAGAAGTTAAATATAATAATATTGACACACTTTTACAAAAATTATCTTGCCCCAAATAGACATAGCCGATACAAGAAAAATATTTAATACAATGTATTTACTTAAAATATATTTATTATTATTTTATTTAACCCGATTGTTTGACCCGTGACCTTTGCAGAGCACGTTTACAGGAAGACTGTTATATTTTTACTAGTAAATAATAAATTAAATTTAAAATGTCTGAACTATATTTCAAATTTCAGTATGGATCCTGATCCGACAATTCGTCACACGTTTTGGACTACCGTTGTAGGTAATTACTTTAGCTGGCTAGCATCTTGCTCAGTGAACCAGGCGATGGTACAAAGGTGTCTCGCGCTGTCATCTCTAAGGAGAGCAAGAATGTAAGTATTCTATAAATTGATAGACAAAATAGGGGGATTTGATTCCGAGAGATATTTATAATTTGTTTGGAATTTAAAATTGCTATATTTATTATGTTTTTTTTTTAATAATTACAAGTTTTGAATTTATATGTAGACCGTGTATTTTTTGCCATATTCTTCAGTCATCTTTTTTATGATCATCTCTTTAATTATTGATTTTGCATAATAATTAAGTAATTGATTATTGACTCTATCTCCAGTAGTCATATTTAACAATAATTTTCTAAAACACATTATATTTTGATGGAATAGAAGGACAAATGAGTATACCGGATGGTAAATGATTACCGCAGCCCATACTCTCCAGTAATACCAGAAGAATCACAAGAGTGTCGCCAGCCTAATAAAGCATTGAATAAACGTACTAATGAGATCGAAAATCAAAAACACATTGGAACGTGGTGGGCTAACCGGTGGCTCTATGGTGAGAGTTAACGGTACACCCTATTCCGCTACCAAAGATTTTTATTAGTATATACTCTGCCATCGGTCTTTTTGATAGCCAGGCGCACCAAGACCTGGTCAACTAAATAGTTTGTCAAATATACTTTAAAAGTCCTTTGTTTCCCTTTTTCCAAGCTGGCCACCGTGGGACAAGGTTTGCAACCCCACAAACTTGGATTTATTCCTACACAACTATCCTTATATATCTTAACATATTAATGGACTTTTGCAAAATAGAACAACGAAGTGGTAATTTTGTGTTCAAAATTATTAATATTGCGACTGTCTTATCTTTATTTTGATTTATATCTCTTTCAATTGTATTGTGCCCTGTTTGGATCCAGAATGTATTTATTTCAGATTTTTAGTTAGTTAATGTAGGGATGGAATTGCAATGATGTACACTTATCAAATTAGTTCATCCAAACTATAGTTTTATTGTGGTCTGTGTAGTGTAATAAGATTTATCATACTTAGTATCCACCCTTAATTATTTGTATAATATTTCAGAACAATATTTATCATGGCTGCAGGGATCTACATAATAGTGTCACTATGTTGCTACACGGGTCTTGTTATATACGCAACATTTGCGACATGTGATCCACTCACTACCGGAGCTATCAAGAAAAGTGACCAGTTACTTCCATACTTTGTGATGTCAATCACAGGATCTATACCAGCTTTACCTGGCATATTCATGAGTGGTGTGTTTAGTGCTGCATTGAGGTAGGTAGTATTTTATTATTTCCAATTAGCAAAATTTAATAGTATATTTGTAGCGCAAAAGGCGAGAAGTAGTGTTAAATATATTGGGGTTAATTATAATTGTAAAAAAGTCATAAGAATATTACAGTCCTTTATACAAAAACTTCTTTGGTAAGTAGTATTTTAGTTGCATGAAATAAGTCCATAGCAACAGTTATATTGACAGTTAGTAAGTGACCATAGAGATCTCAGTCAGAGTAGAATGAAAAGACAAGTAGAACTAATTATTCAACCGCAATAAATTGGCGATCGGAGATTATTATTTTAATCCATTTTCTGTGTTTGCCATTTCAATAACCGTTCTGCTGAATGTTGTGTGATCTCTTTTTGCAAACCATCTATGAATATTATATACACCATAAAGTACCTATTGTTCATTTATAGCTTGATATTTGTATGAATGTGACAGATAAACGTTTTCAGTACTAGATGGATCGGGAAATTAAGATTGATATATTGATATGCAGAATCAGGATCTATGGACGGATAACAAAAAAATGCATTCTCAATAATTTTACGCAAAAGTTCTGCCTTAAAGCTAGCAATGATCATTTTTTATTGTTATATTTGCAGTACAATGTCCACGGGTCTCAATTCAATGTGCGGTGTTATATTTGAAGATTTGATAAGACCAGCGTATAGGAAGCCGATATCAGAGAAAACAGCCAGCCTTATAATGAAGCTAATAGTTGTTGTTATTGGTAATTAAGCAATTAAATTTTACTACTATGACTATAACTCTCGCTCTTACACGATACAAACGTACATAAAAAATATATCAAGTGCTTATTTTCATTGAAAATATTTATAATTATTAGATTTTTAAGTTAGAACCAGATAATTTACTAAGCATTTTCCAAAGATTTGGAATACTTTAATACAATAGCAAAGTTTATTAAGTCACGTTGGCAACGGAGAATTGTGATATCCGCTTTCAGTTTGTAAATCTCCTTAAATTTTCCAGACACCTTACGCTGGATGGCTAATATAATTAATAGTGTTGATCTACAGATAACGGTGCTACCGGATATCTTTCTGCAGAGTGATATTTGAGATGTAACGAGATTGGGTCTCGTCTTGCACTAGACCATCGATAATAAGTAATATTAATGATTGTTGTAGACGTTGTTTCATATAAGTATATTTTTGTACTAGCTTTCACCCGTGGGGTCCATTGCGTTGATATCTTTAAACATGAAATATCATTGAAATGAAAATATTTTTTTTTCTGACGGGATCCTTTAAGCGCTTCAGAATATTAAAATGCTTTACCTTTATCTAGTCTTGAAAGTCTTTACTTAAAATATTGACTTATTTTGATTTAATTATGCATTTATTTCGAAAAATAAATAATTATTGAATAAACAGAAAGTACTGTTAGAAGTTTCCGAAGATACAAAACCTTAAAAGATAAAAGGTACTGCTAGAGGCGACAAAAAAAAAGAAATTTCCTTGTAATAATATGTATTTATAGCGGGTATTTCTAAAATCTGTCAGTAATATAATTAATACCTGTAATTTTAACTCATTAATTTTTAAGTCATGAATAGTTCAAAACATATTTCTACCAATATCTTGTATAGTTTTTTGGGTATCTATCATGATTAAAGAAAATTGAGAGCAAGAAGGAAGGCAAACATTGTAATGCCATTGTCAGTCATACCTAATCTTTCAGCCAAGAAGTTAGGTAGAGAACCGTGTATAGAATATAGCTTACATTCATGTGATTTTTTTAGGTGCAGCATGCGTTACGTTAGTATTCCTGGTGGAACATATGGGTGCCTTGATACAAGCCGGTAAGAGTCTGGCTGGAATCACTGCTGGCAGTCTTCTGGGTCTCTTTACTATGGGATTGTTTTTACCTTGGGTCAACGCGACGGTATGCATATTTTATAAATTTATTAAATATTCACCAAAACCAGTAACCGTAAAGTGTAGCGTCTCTTGTGAGACTCAAACTTCGACTTAGAAGCATACAATAGGGAAGAGGAAAACAGACATTTGATCTAATTGACGGACCACTTACTCACGTCTAAGTGCTGAGTACCGGCGGACGGAAAAGAGGGACATCGCCTTAGCTTCATTTGTGTGATCCGTTCTCGAATCTACTACGATGTGTCGGGGTCTTTGTATGTGACTCTAGGGTGCAGTATCTAGAGCATAGTCGCATGCCACTCTCATCAAGATGTTAGGGTGGACTGCCATCTTGTCAAAGAATAGTCGTGAAAGCTCGTTGTCAGCTCGAGATCGTGGTGAAGGCTGTGTCCATGTTTTTATTCTACTCCCAGTTTCCCAGCTTAGTTTAGCTTACTTTCCAGTAACAGAGAGTGGCAAGTTAAGAGAGAGAAGAGAGGAGAGAAAAGAGAAAGAGAAAAGATGAGAGAGGGGAGATACTACATTGGAGTATTGGCAATGTAACGAATTTTGAATGATAGACGAAATTGATCCGCAATTGTATAGTCAAACCTCGCTCAATTGGGCTTTGGATGTAATCTGCATACATTGCGTAAAACATTGAGACCTGAGACTTTATTTTAGATTTCTTCTCATTTACACATTGCGTATCGTTACTGTGCGTCGTCACATGTCATGGTTAAAACGTTTTTCCTACTTATATTTTAAATGCGAATATGAATATGAGTTTGCTTATTTGTTTGTAACGATTTCATCCATAAACTAATCAACCCAATGTCAAATTTTGCAAATACATTGTCAGGGGGCCAGAAAAAAATACAGAGTATCTTTTTATTCCGAAATTTTTAACAGTTCAAGAGGAAGCGCGATTTGATCTCTAGGTATTTCAAAATTATGATATCGACAAACTTAATTTTATATGCATAATATATTCATACATGTACCTACATGATTTAGGGTCCTGTTCAACCAAGTGAAAAATCTGGAACCATTATAGGATTACTAATGTATATCATGTCTGTCCACCTGTTTTATCGCCAATCGTACCAGTGAGCTTTTGATGGATTCCTTCCTTTTTAGTTTCAATGAACAATATTTGTATATTTATTGAGACGTTACATTTTGATCACATACAATGTGACATACTTTTTGAAGTTAAGCGCGGACGAAGTTGCGGCTAAAAGCTAGTATTTGTATAAATCTGATGTTTTCTCCGTTATTTTTGAAGTTGTATATATTTGCTGCGTTAGGGAAAAATTACCTAACTCCATTTATACGAGGCGCGTGCACACCATAACGCAAATTCAACACCTTGACTGTCAATTGGTGAACTAGACCATTAGTATCGTGCTTCAGCTACCAGGCCTCTTGTAACTCATATGTCTACTGAACCACAACCAATGGACAAGAATTAAATAAATTTCGATATATAATTTCAATTTTACAAGTTGTAAGATAAAATATAAATCCCCCTGATAGTATAAAATTAATTTAAAGATATTTAACTACACGTTATTTAACTAAATTGTGCGGTATAATAATATTTTCAGTGGTCGTATTTAACCCTTCTTACAATATTCTTTTTCTAGAAACGTTAAATAGGATGAGGAATATTTTTTTAAGGATTTTTGTTTTGTTAGCCCAGAATAACTTATATACTCAATAACATATGTGCTTATATAAACTTTTTTTAGGGTGCTTTGGCCGGTGGATTGTCTTCAACTCTCCTAGTTGGATGGATATCATTGGGGACCCAAACTGCTATGCTTCGTGGTGAAATCCTGATTGTACCAAAACCAGTCAGTGTTGATGGATGTACAGGAAACTTTTCATTACCTACGCCTCCTCTAGAGACATCAACCGTTGAGTTCGATAGGTATTCGATATTTTATAATAATATAATAATGAATCTCAAAATGACAACCATGGAAGTATTAATCATTTAACTCATGGAATTAAGGAACGAAGTAAAGAATTGCTTCAAACTAGCAACATCAAAGGGATGTAATAGTATAACTTTCGTGTATACGAAATTGTAACCAAGCAAAGTTTGCACATCATAAAAACCAGTATACTGAATTAGACTATGTTTTACAAAAGTTTCTACGAATATCATAAAAGGTGTAAATCACATTCCAGTTGCTACTGAAGTATTATTTATTTTATTATCTTTAATAACTATTTCACTGCATTAAACTTTTTAGATTTTATTTAGGGTTCCTTGCCAGTCTATCCGTCTATCAAGAAAATTTTCCTCATATATATTTTACTAGCTGTTACCCGAACCTTAGTAGTTGGTATTTCAATGCACTTAAACAAAACATTCATATATACAGATATATAATATATTTCGTACGAAAAGTTTCCGTTCGACCGCTTTTTTCCCGACTTACCTTGCAAATCTGACTCCCACAAAAGTTTTTTTAACTATTCGTATTCCCATAAATATTTAGTTTCTATGGTAACAGAATTATCAAAATTGATTTAGTAGAAACTCACAACCTTTATTTCAAAACTCCTTTATAATATTCGTATCAAATACTTACCTACTTCTGCAGTCTGTTCAAATGGAATGCCAAAAGAAACTAAAGAAGCTTCATACCATTCAAATGATAAGGCCATATTTTAGGATTAAAGGTTAATTAAAACCTGGTCGAGACCGATTAACAAATTCTCACAGCACAAGATAGTACAAAATATTCAGAAGTTAGCTGGATTATGAACTAAGCTAACTTGTTATTTTTTCCGTTTTTTTAGTGATATATTGATTGATTGATTTGAATTAATATTTTGTTGATTATTAAATTATTCATTATAATAGACTAATACGTTATGCTTTTTCAGATCGGGTACATTTTTCTTATACAGAATAAGTTACCTATATTATACACTTATTGGTATGCTTGTGTGTGTTTTCACTGGTGTAATTGTATCTTACTTTACACAACCAAATGATCCGGCTATGGTAAGTTTGTTTATTAACAATTTAACGCTAGCCATATTATAAATAGTAAATTGTAGATCAAAAGGGGGAATTAAACTATTTCTACGAGGTATTACGTATTGAAGGTACAAGACGAACTAAAAAGCCGTAGTGTTTTACACTATTGGTATAGTAGATATAGAAGACGAAAATTATAACTTTCAATATATATTTTGCAAGTGAGGATTACAAATTTAATTCAGAGAGCTGTTTGATGTTTTTTGGATAGCCTTTTATATAAAACATAAAAATCTGTACAGATTGTATTGCTTGCTTGTCCCTTTCTTAAAAAAATACATGACTTGTAAACTATATTTGATCCTATCTATTACTACTAGTCTATTAGTCGTAAATATACTTTCTGTTCTCAGGTACACCGAGATCTGCTTACTCCAGTGATACACCGCTGGCTTCCACCACAAAGTCCCTCATGTAGAAGACCAAGACTCACTCAACATGACATTGAGCAACATGCACGTGAAATGGATCAAATGTGCACTCAAGCTGCATTAATGGTAGGCACTATATTTTAGTTATAAAAATGATTGGCTAGCTCGAAGTCTTCCGTGTGAAATTTTACCTCCATTTTAAATATTGCTATTGTGCTATACAAATGTACCAAGACAGGAACTACTAGTAAAGGAAGATTTTCATTGATGTAAGATAGCCAAGCCACTTTGACGGCATTTACATCCTTGAAACATTTCTTCTATATAGAAGAAACTGAAAATCCTGTCGTAACATAACAAATTTGCTATGGCATCAGTACCGGGACATAAAGGCATAGAAGGTAACGAGGTTAACTAGCTGACTGGCTCCTGTGTATTTTTGTGGTGCGAGGGAGTCTTTTATATTATGTCTGTTGATTCTTAAAGAATCAGGAAAATCTTAATAAAGAAGCTGCCATTTACTGGAACTCACTACCTATCCAAGGCAAGCCAGGATTGTTTTAGATATCTATCAGTGAAGGAGTGCCAAGCTATGCATAAATATAATAAATAGAAGATAAAAGACACTGCAAATCTCACAGGGTTCTACTCTGGTCATTTTAAGCTCAATAGGCTAGCCAAAATAAGTCTCAGTGAACCCAGCCTGTGTAGATTCTGCTGTGAAGTTACTGAACTACACTTCTTATCAATTGCTTTAAAATATTTATATTAATAAATTACCTTGATGAGATATACGACATCCACATTGCTATACCGAACTGGCCTTTATTTTTTCATAACTAACGTTTGAAATTTCCACAGCTCTATGAACGGTTTGCTGCTATGGACATGCATGATATCCAGTACCATGAAGATCTGACACCCGTCCTCGATAGAAAAAATAAAAAGGCACACTGTTCAACCATCAAAACAAAACAACTAGAAGAATCCTAAGTTAATTATTAATGTATGTTGTAAATGTTATAAATGTTGTAAATAATAGTAATTGTAGTAATAATAATTATTGTGATTTTCATTTAACTCTAAAATAAGACAAAAATAAAGTAAATTGTTTTTTTCTTGGAATGTCAGAAAAAATATGTGTAAAATTGGAAAGTAAATAATGGCTACAACCTGCTTTAATAACAAAATAATGGTACATTGCTCATCAAAAGAAGCAAGTGAGCGATTCCTATTTACAGCGTAATTTGTAGGCACGAGACGAGGGCTTCATTGCACTTCGAAAGCGGATTTGCACTTTATCGCGAGTAAAACATAGTATCTTCGAGGAAAATATAATTATTGTAATTCTAGTCAAATGGCAAGAATAATTTTGACACATAGAACATATATTTTTGACTTTACAAAAATATTAAAACTGGCCGTTCACAACCACTTCGACATGCCAATTTTCTCAACATTGGTACTAGCTGCCAATGACGTGTAGAGATGCCCCGTCAAATTTAACTCGTGAATAAAAAAACTGTTGCGTTTGGTGCGGATTGCGGATATCATATACATATAGAGATACAATCAGATGGAAGCGAGTGTGATGAGCTAACGCACAATCAGAAGGACCGACCAGCGACAATGAGCATCGTCGTCAATGCGTCCGTTGGGCGCAAATCGCGCTATTTTGTTTTTCTCATTTCTGTTAAGTTTGCACCAAGACGTCATGGCGCCAAGTCGCCTGCTGAACCCAATTCAAACTTTTAAATTTTTATTATTTTTTTTCGGGTTTAGATGTCTTAACAATTTTTGAAAAATAAAGGAAATTAAATTGTAAAGTAAGTAATGCTTATAATCTGTATCAATAACAGAATGATGATAAATAAATTAATGATGAATTTCCAAATATAAAAGACTTGGAATTTATGCTTGTAACAACATACACGACCAACAAGAACGGAATGAAGCGTATCCTAGATTGCTTTCCGCGCGCCCGTCAATGTAGTCAAAATTTTACGTCTATCCATTTTGATGCAATCCACATATCAATAATACTTTCTTGTCGATATAAACGTCACGTCCATGAATGGCCAGCTGGCTGACACTGGCTGAAACATAGTTGTATGTATATTGTAACTAACAAGTGTTGTAGTCCGTCAACATGTTCAATACACACACAAGAAAAATACTTTAGAACGCGTAAGAAATGAATTTTGTTATATTTTTTCGGCCCGCTAAATCGCTAGAGCTTTTAAAGTGATATCCCTCACTTCTGGCATTAATTAAATTAAATTTGTAGATGGAGCCACAATCTGAGAGTTGAACAAGACCTACAAAGATTTACGAACATACGTCACTCGAACGGTTGGCTCAGTGGAAGTGCGCTCGCACGGAACCGTGGTGTTGCGCGAGAGAATGGGCAACCGTTTTCTTATATAAGTGTAACGAAACGAGCGAGATGCTCACCTGGTGGCAAGCAATACGCTCCTATGACAGTGAATGCCGCCAGCAATTGGGCAAATAAGTAACGAACTTAGAGACGTGAGATATTAAGTGTCAACTCACCTCAGAAATTTCACTAGCTACAGCACCCCTCAAAACGAAATACATGATTGCACATTATTGCTACACGGAAGAAAAAGTTCGCCCGTTGGAAGAGTCCAACAGATCACCCGTTGATCTTATCCAAAAATGAGAGAGTTGATTAAAAATAATATATCCACGTTAAAAAATCTTTCGCGTTCGTTCTATCAAATGTAACTTATCTACAATATCTTGATTTTCTAGGATAATCGCTAAGATACTCATTATGTTATTATTTGAAAACATAATTAATATTTTCTACGAAACTCTAGTGTTTACACTGGTGTGAACAGGTACAGTAATCATTTAAATATTTACGAAAGTACTCCCTGAAGGGTTAGAATTGTTTCTAACTCCCTTCATTGTTCTGGAAATTTAAGGCCCGCTCAATTACTTCTCAATGCGAATAAAGTCCTTCTAATAACACAATCCTTTTAAGAAGCGAGGAAACAATAAGACCGGAAAGAAAAGCGAGCCTTTTTTCGTATACTTACTTTATACTATCAAACCTTTGTTACTCGTACCGAGACAAAATTTAGTAAATGAAGACATACCCTTCCTCAATTAAGCAATTAGAAATGGTTGGACCTTTCGGAATTCAATAACCGTTTGCATTAATGACAATGATCCTATTCGATAAATTAAGTTACATAAGTAATAAGGTTTTCTATTATTATATTTTGAACACATTTAGTCGGAAAATATTTAAGTGGAGCATTGAGTTGATCTATAACAGAGTATAATAGAGAACATATTTAATTAAGCTCACTTAAATGGCATTGCAAAAATATTTCACATATTAAAAACGTTGGCATAATGCCTTAATATATAATTATTTACAGTGTGTGTGATAATATGACTATTTCATATACCAACATATATCTATTTTGTAATTGTTTTGAATTACTTTTTTTGACTAGTTTCAATAAGTCAAATAATTTGGGTATTTTGTTATATCACTTTTACAGTAAAATTTGTAAATATTAAATATAACTTCTCCGATATGATGGTAAATGATAGAATGTAAGAAATAAATAAATGATTTTTGAATAACTGTTAGTCGTACTTATGGCCTTGATGAACTGAATAAAGTATACTTGAAATACCTTTATTAAGTTCATTAAGGCGTTAAGTTGAGATAATATTATCTCCTGCAAATAATATTTTCTTTACGCACTGTGGACTGTATGAAATATTATATAGTTCCCGACGGAAGGCACGTAAGTCTCTCACCAAATCTGCCAGTGTAATTTATTTCATCTCAGCGACCAATAACTATTTCACCAGTGGGAGGCTCCATTGCAAAGGATGCCGTCTACATTTCGGTCTGAAGGGCGCGGTAGCTAGTAAAATTACTGGGAAAATGAGACTTAACATCTTATGTCTTAAGTTGACGAGCGCAATTGTAGTGCCACTGAGATTTTTTCGGTTTTTCAAGAATCTTGAGCGGCACTGCATTGTAATGGGCGTGGCGTATCAATTACTATCAGCTGAACGTCCTGCTCGTCTCATCCCATATTTTCATAAAAAAAGTATTTCTTTGTTATTATTATAAAAGTAAGACATTCTTAGACTATACTGGTTTGACCCAAGCCCAATCACTGTTGTTTACCAGCACGAGACCTTTATGCAGAAGTAATCGCAGTCATACAGTCTTCATAAGAACTCCCCCAGATAAATGTAAAAATTAATGCACATTTAACTGACTACCCTTTGAACCTAATAAGAAGCAGACCTTTATGGGATGCTTGAATGGTGTGACTCTGAGGGAAGACGCATTGTGAAGTCCAACGGCAAAAACTTATACACTACTAGTATATCATAATATGACATAAATACTCTGCTGATGAAAGTAGTTTATGGGCTTACATAAAGATATATCGCACATGGAAATGTGGGTTTTAAAACATTCACGTAGGATACACGAGCGTATAGAGATAACTCCGAGCCTGGATGACTGTTTATGATATGTCAATCAAAATTGGTTATGCTCACAATATATTTGCATACTTCTTCTATCTTCTTCTATCTTCCTATATCTCCGTTAGATATGTTCTTGTCTATTCGCTAGTATACTGTAAGTCCATGGTAAAATAAGAAAGTCGGATACCGTAGAATATCTATAAGACGTATTTTTTCCCGCTCCCAAAAGCTGAACCTATATCGCAATCGTCTATATTCGATATTCAAATAAAAGAAAAAGTAAGAGCTCTTATAATTTCCGCCACGTTTTTTTAAATTCACCTTTTAACGGCTCCTTGATATTTTTATTACGTGTCGCTTTTAAATTTTCTTTACGTAAATAAGATAAAAGGGGAGATAAAATTCGCTAAGTTTATTCGGGTTTGGTGATGCAGGTCACGGCGTGAATTTATCACAGGTATACCGTAGACAGTTGAAGGGTAATTGACTGGAACAGGGATCCTTTGGAAGGTACTATCTCCGATTTTTATATTTAATGATACAATTGCTTCAGTTCTCTGTATTTTAAATAGTATCATGTTATTGATAACAACCAAAGTATCTAAGCAAACAGTGCATATTTTTTATACTAATGTAACGATTTGACTGATATAGCAATAGGTAACAATTTTTTGTTTACTACTTTTCACGATGCAGACAAAAAACCAACAGTTATACATAAGCAGTAATAAAATATTCCTTATTATCCACTTATTATCATTTTTCAGAAGTAAATTTCTTTGATAAAAATTTCTCTATAAAGTTACTAAATATTTCAAGGTAAAACGTGCCATTCCTAAATATTATAAACAAATTTACATTATATAAAAACCGTCGATAAAATAAAGATTTATTAAGGTGCTGAAGACAGCCGTTGACCACTATAAGTCCTACTTACTATAAAGTCCACAATAAAAAAATGTTTTCATGAATAATTAATCAAATGCATCGTTAATATGCAAACAAAAAGATTTACCGTATATCTGAATGTAATACATAAATTATTTTATATTTAAATATTTTCAAGAATCGAGGGTAGTAGCATAGTAGACAAATATGTTTACTGTGGTAGTAGTGTACATACAACATGAAATCATGTAAATAATGCACATCGAAATCATATCTATAGATGCATTTTTTTATAAAATAAGGAACGAGACGAGCAGCACTTTCACCTGATGGTAATTGATACTCCCTGCCCATTACAAAGCAGTGCCACTCCGGATTATTAAAAAACCCAATAATTCCGAGCGACACTATAATTTCACTCGTCACCTTGAGACAATTTCACTATCTACGGCGCCCTTCAGATCGAACACAGTAATGTGTACATTACTGCTTTACGACAGAAATAGGCGCCGTTGTGGTACCGATAATCTAGCCGGCATCCTGTACAAAGGAGCCTCCCGCTGGTGTATTCTATACTTTATTTTATTATTGAAGTGAAAACTTCTTTAGCGGCGTTGATATAAAATGTTAAACTCGGGTTCGGACACGTGCCCTAATCGAAAATTCGTAAGACAGTAGTTGAAACTACGGATGAAAGTTGATTTTTCTGAGTTAAATTTTATTTAATGTAAAATAATTGTAATAGTTCCGAAGTGTTAATTTTTTTTTTGTAATGTAAATTGTAATGTTTGTGTACGATAGCGCAATATATGAATATTGTATTTAACCACATAAATTATGGTAGTTTTATGCTGATAAATAAAGCAATTCGTTCGAAATTATTCCCCAACCATTCTAAAATATTCTTAAATGCACAACGCTAAAGTACACATTTTCACTTCTGCCGGCACACCCGGATTACAACCCGTTATTTTTTTATAATATACTTACTTATCAGACATCTTTAATGCAATGCAAGTTTGACCTAATTTCATTTAATATATAGGAATAGAAAACTTGTAGGTATTGCAATCGTTTTAATTTCCTAATATTTTACTAAAAGTACAAACTTTTTATGTACGGCAATTTTACAATTATTATTAAAAAAGTTTCAATGTTACAATTTTATGTCGCTGAAAAAACACTCAATTCATAAGTTGTAAATTCATTTAGTCAGAGAAAAAATGAAAGCTATTGCGAAGTTTCTTGCATCTAAATTGAGGCTCCAAGGCTTTCAATTGAAGTTTTCAGCAAAAGCTGAGAAAATGATTATTAATGCCGAGCTTTTTCCTAGCAGTTTAAATGCATGTACTTACAAACAAATATAATAAAGTATGCATGCCTCTGTCACAACATCTTAAGCAATAACCGTTTTTATCTCAGCTATCATTTTTATACATTATTTGAGTAAGTATGAATATTTATAATATAATGCACCTGTTAGAGGGAGAATAAATTCAATCTAAGCAGATTAATAGCGCCACTATTTGAAGTATTTTCTATGAATGATGTTATTTTATGTAAATTTATAAATATAATGAAATTGTAAGAGTATAGACAGAGTATATTAAATATAAAAAAAAAATAAACTATTTATATACATTGCTTGCAACCAAGTTCACAAAAAAACTTTGACAATTTATTATTCCCTGTGTCGGTTTTTCAGTATGCAGTCTTAATCTTTTTCAGTTTTCAAATTATCCTCACTTATGATATTTCTTTTCACTTACTTAAAATTTAAACACGTCAATTATGTGAATTAATAAATGGAGCAAAGGCTCCTATATATTGCAATAGAGATTGCAAGCCACACCAAATAACTACATTTTTACTTATGTTACATGATTATGATTTTATATTTATCTACTATAATATACATTTTTATGTTATTCATCGCTTTCTTATCCGCCGACATAGGCTCCCTCCAGATCTATCCACATTTTGCTGTCGTAAGTAGTCCTTTCCAGGTTAGTCCATCAAGCTTTTTGAAATCTTTTTGCCATCGTTTATCCCTTTGCTTATTTCCATACCTTGGATACCAATCATGATGATTTGAATTTTTAAAAATCTCTTGCTGTATTGGTACGGTTACATAAAGTACAGTTGACAATGAAGTGATCATGCAAATGAGCAGTATTTCTTTACTTCTACTTTCGACCTTGACCATGGCACTGTGAGTATCCTCCTGTCTAATGGTGTCACTCAAAGTATCTAGATTATACAAGAAACTACGTATAGTTTGAACTTCCTAAAACAAAGCGATAGACCTGAACCTAAACCTAATCACTTTAATGAATAACAAAATCCAAAACACTTTCTTCCTCCTTCGTATATTAATCCTAAAAACACTTGAAAAAATACACATACGTTGTGTTTTCTTTGATATTACATTAATTCATAAACACTGATGTTTCTTTGTTTTTTCCTTTCTATGACAATGCTTCTTTAATATTTAGTGGCCGGTTTAATTAACAGCATATGAAGCTTACTACTACTTAAAAGTTTAAGTAGGCTTATTGTATTGGGCACTTTATTTTTATTGCGCAAGGGAAGGATAGTTTGAATTATTTATAGTTATACATATAATTATATACGACTTTTTTTAGTAGACTAATAAAAAACAAGTACAAGAGAACTTGAATCAACCGGGAAACAAAAAAAAGAAAGATCCTCTGTAATTTTACAAAAATAATAATCGCGTTAAATTGGCACTTAGCACATTTAGAGAGCACTATCTCTTGGAATCTTTAAAGTTTTGGGATAATAATATGATCACTATCTTCTTTAGTAACCCTGATATGTCTACAAAATTTCATTAAAATGGATTGAGTAGTTAGAATGCGAAACAAAATATAATAATATTCATCACGATGTAAAATCTAAAACTCAAAACAGAACACTTACTCGTACAAATAGATCGTCTAACTGCCTGAAAGTGTAGCGATATTTACAAAAGGCTTACAACTTACTAAGTGTGTTTGAATACTTCCTCTATATGTTAATAATTTTCGCATAATTAACGTTGCCTCTTGAGTGCATAAGACTCATGAAACTTAGCAATTGTGGGTCTAATGTTATAATTCTTTCTTATTATTATTTCTTTATAATACTTTTTTTTTATATAAATATTTTACTGTTTTGCTTCACTAACAAGAACTCTTCCTAGCTTAGATTTTGAAAGAAAGGTTTGATGAAATTTTATCAATATATGGATATTAAATAACTACAGACAGTTAAGGTTCGCTCAAATCTGAGGTGGGTTATGATAATCTGAAATTGTCTCTATGTGATTTCTTCCTTCTTTTGTCTCGTTTTCAGCTCTTCGTTATTTCTTTGCTCATATCCTCTCTAGCAACTCTATGGATATTCACAAACTCCTATAGCTCTATCTTGTTTAGCAGTTTGCAATTATTCGTGCCCTAATTTGAATTTAAATGGGCTTGAGATAAATGCTGCTCAACTTCAGTAAGCTTAAAAAAAGTTGTGTAATAAATATAAATGTAAAATACATCACGCATAAATATTAATTAATTGTTATCTTTATGAAATATAAAAGTGCTATTTTTGTGGTCTACTTACAAAATAAACATTTATAGCCTGCTTAAAGCAGGCGATTAACTTGGCGACCTATGAACTGCAGCGTGTCATGAACAGCAGCAACAATCAGCGTTAAATGAAGTTAACTGAAGTCCTCGTAGGAATTATATAATAACTTAAGTTGTTTCTTAACATATACCTTCTCTGTGGATTCCACAGAATAGATATGGATACTAAGTAATACCAAATACCAAGCGTAACGTAACTTGAGATTCCACTCTTTTAAAGTAAAACACTAATACTTTACGCATTTCAACATTCACATTTTTAAATAGTAATTCCAAAGTTACTTTCGTTTGTTGTTATTATAATATATTTAGAAATAGTATTTATTTTACTGACTAAAAATGTTGAACCTTTTGGTGATATTTTTATATTGAAATCTAAAAACCTTTTGGACAAAACATTTCCAAGCTTTCTTATAGTTTAAATAAATATTTATATTATAATTAACAAAAAAAGTAAATTTTACAATAAATTACCAAAAAGTGTATCTGGATTATCAATAAATAAATTTAAATATTTTATTAAACGCAGACTTATATCGAAGGCTTATTACAGTATCGAAGATTACGTAAACGATAATTAAATATGGAATTGAATAGAATACCTAGTTGTTTTTTTTGGATTTTTGGTTCAGCCTTGTATAGTTTTACTGGATTGCATTATTTTAAAAATATATGTAGTATATGTTTAAGCTTTTGTGTAATTAATGTATCTCTCTGAATTGTATTTTTTGTGATTGACGTTATGTCAATAAAATATTTTTGACTTTGACTTTGCTTTCGTGTAATGAACAACAACTGAAAAAGCTTTGAACTTGTTATGAGATATATTCAATGTATTTTTAACAAGCTTATTTTAGAATCTTAAACAATACCTATAAGTGCTAATATCGATTTGACTTACACAAAGCCTAGAAGTGTGCATTTGCGTCCGGTATTATATGAATTCCATGCGTTTTTTTTAATTTACTGATATTTTGATTTTAAACCGCCATAATATGAAAATTTACAAATTGAAATCTTATGAATCTTGATCTAATTACAATGCTTAATTTATTTTGTTATAAGCTTTAAATACAATGTTTAAAAATGTACATTTTGGTTCTGGAAATGAGAGCTTGTCAGACATTTTATTAAGTAATCGATGTGTATTTCAAGTCGTGCAATATGTGTTACATTTAACTGAGAATAAATCACGTATGTCTACTTTTATTTTTCATAGACCCTGAATTCTTGTTGCTGATACAAAGTTAATTTGGTTTACATTATAATCACGAAATTAGCTAGAAGGAAAAAACTCTTAGTGAGCCGAGAAGCAAATTTACATATAGACGTAATTATGCTCGCTTGTATCCTGTATATTGAAAGTACACCATTGTGTTAAAAATATCTTTGTTATCAAAGCGCTGTATCATTGATAGTATCTAGTGGTTTTGGGGAGAGAAAATATATAAACGCATTGATTAAAACCTTCGATTACACAGTTTAAATATTATTGAATAGATAATGTAATCTATGGTGATTTCTTAATTGAAATATTTAATGAACAATAATATTTTACTTAAATTTAGACTACCGAAACTAAGCTAACTAGTAAAGAAAAAGAAAAACAAAAGCAATTATGTAATTTTAAAACTTTGTAACGAAATAACAAAAATACAAAATATCAGTATAGTCATTTGTTATTTTTTTTAAAGTGATAACCTTCACTTCTGGGATTAATAACACATCTAAGCCACAACCTGAGAGTTGAACAAAAACATTTACGTCACTCGAACGGTTGGCTCAGTGGAAGAGCGGTCGCACGGGTCGTGAGAGCTCGCGGGTTCGAGTCCCGAGTCGTTAAAAAATTTATGTTTTCAAATTTAATTTGTGTGAAAATATAATGTAATAAAAAGCCTTTGTCAGGTGTAGGGTTCGACCTCACGCTCAAATATTTAAATGGCGGCAAAGGCATTTGTGCCAACGTAACCCGGAAATATAGTTGATACTAATGATTTAACTACACACCCCTACTCCGTGGCTGGCGTACTGCGACATGTGATAGATGGATAAAAAAAAAGGTTTTTAACATTGCAAATTGCAATCGCAATGGTATAAAAGTTTCACCTAAATAAAAAGTCATAAATTTTCTGTTACTATAAGTATACAAAAAATTCAACTAATACTTTATAGAATGACTGAATAAAACGGTTGCTTTAATATTTCATAGACACACTCAATCATAATTTTTGTAACTACACTATACTAATAACGAAAATAATAACATTTCTTCATCATTTCTTAAGTACATTGAATAATAATTATACTGTGTAGCTATTCAAAGCACACTAACTGTTTAATCTGCTCAAGTGTCTGAAACGCAGCGATACATACAAAACGTTTACAACTTACGGAGTACGTTTGAATGCTAGCTTTGTTTCTAAGCCATTTCCTTCTAGTTCATATAACCAAGGAGCATAAGACTCACAAAGCTTAGAAGTTGTTGCTCTAAAGCATAGGTTCTCAACGTGGGCGATAACGCCCCCTTGTGGGTGTTTCAGACTATCGGGGGGGCAGTAGAAGACCCAGAGAAAATTAGGGGGCATTGAGAGGGCGGAGATGTCGCGTGGGTGGATTAAAAAATATAGTCCAAAAAGGCAAAAAAATACACCAAAATAAGGCGGTGAGCAAAATAAAGTTGAGAGACTATGCTCTAAAGTAACATTATAATGTTTTTAAGAAGCTCATGTTACTGGAAATGGTGAAACAACCGTCCATGAATATCTGCAACACCAGAGGTCGAGATGCTGTGCTAGTGCTTAAGGTGGAAGTAATTAGTATTAATGATATCCTGTTATAAACTTCATTCAAAACAAAGAAAACAATGATGATAATTATATTTAAAATACGTAATATGATTGCAGACTGGCAACACTTCCGCGTTGGATAGCTAGGTTAATTCCTTGGCGGAAATAGCTACCTGGGTTTCAAGTTTTGATAAATTGTAAAGCGACAAAATCTGTGTGCGATTTTAAGTATGTATTTTTTACCCTTTAAAGCTTCAATTTTTACGCTAGCTAGTAGAACAAACAAACTCTCCTACGGATTGAATATAAGACTCATAGTTCAATGCGAATTTATGGCTTTATATTTACGCGTCATGAGAAGACCTTTGTCATCAATTACCACGTACATCCATTACGGCTCACATTAACTTAGCAGACATATTGATTGCTGAATGTGTGAGACAAGTAATGTGATAAATTATTCGTTAACATCTCAAGTGATAACATTCTAGGTAAGTGGTCGACTAATAAAGATGAATTGTATTGAAATGACCTGATATTATTTCACTAGATTTCTAGAATCACAGTAGTTTGACATGGTATAAATTGTAAAAGTAATCTAATTCTACTAAAGATAAATTGGTTTAGTGTTTCAGCATATTCAGTGATGAGGATCTGCTTTTGTGGTACATATGCTACCTATGCTATTAGGTTCGCACTTCACCAGTACATCCAAAAATGGTAGGTTTTCATCGTTTCTTCCTAAAAAAAAGAGTACCTTCAGTTTTTGTTTAAGTATTCCATTAGTTTCTTTACTCCTTTATCGGAACTATAGCAAACGCATCGTCTATGTATCTGCACCAGTATCTTGGTAATTGGCGACACTAAATGCCAGCGACCTTGAGCGATATGAGTTCACGGCTGCCGGCCCGCCATCTATTTAACAAAGTTAATATTTTCAAAATTCTTGCGGGGAAAACAGTTTATATGCTTACAATCCTCGTTATTCACTACTAATCTGAATAAAAGAACTTACACAAAAAAGGACAAGCTATAAGAATAACTTTTCTGAGAGAAGTACCATAAAAATGCGTCACGCCATGCCAAAAAACTTGTTTAACTTCAAAGAAATGTTGTAGTTCAAAAAGGCTCGGCAGTGTTAACTATAACCAACAGCAAGCATTAGCAACCTACAAATAAGACTTAAGGATATGTGTAAGAGGATTAAGTAGTGTTCATAGCTCGAAATGCTACACTTTCACCACAAAACTTGTCTACAAAAACCATGTTTGCATGTTTTCTGCTTACTCTTCGCCTTAATGGCACACTCTTCAACGCCTCCTTTTTGAAATGTTCACCACAACTGGTGCTATAGGTGAGAAAATTGCCACTCCATCTATTTGTAGATAGAAATCCTCTCGCAAGAGGAAAAAGCCATAGTAAGGCAGCACTCTATTATTACCTACTGAGTAGTAGGTATGTTGTTCGTGATCAAATGTTACACTACACTCACCTGATGAAGATCACCCGAATGTCCGAAAACTAGTCGAAACCAGTTCCGATGATCCGTAAGTAATGCCGATTTAGAAAAATGACACTCAAAGCTGTTCAGGAAGCAATATAACTAATTTTAGAAATAGAGTTAAATCTAGAAAATTCATATAAATTTAGGAGATCACCTAGAATATTTTTCATCTTGGGGTTGGTAGGTAGGGATAGGGTACCACAAGGATCTATTTTGGACCATTCCTTTTCCTTATTTATATTATTGATCTACCTAATGTTATATGATTCAACTTAGGTTACTCGTACTTGAAACTATATATATATACTTGAAAATATACTAAATTACGTATACGGAAATAAATAATGCCCCATCTACCACCTAATGTTAAATTGCAATGAAAACAAATATTATATAAAAATTGACTTGCTAACCGCTAGTTGTAGAAAGCATCTTTAAAGTTAATGTTTCATTAAATATAATACCGTCCCTCTATATTCCATTTTGACAGTTAAAAATAGCATGTGATATAATGAAACAATAACTTTAAGGATGCTCTCTGCAACTAGCGGTAAACGTTATAAATATAGATAACGCCTGTTTTTTGTTAAGCGAAAAGGAGGAAAATCGGTGGAATCCCTTTGATTCCAAACTACAAAAATGACAATTACAACCCCTATATTGTAAAATTGGCTGATAGTCAGTTCCGCAGCATTCGCGGTTAAAAGGAAAAGAGAATTAACTGACATAGATACGGCTCGCCTATCTTAATTAAATTTTTATTGTATTGGGAGTTAAGTGATGAAATTGTCGCTTAAAAATGCTTTCTGTAAATTGAAACATCTTTATTTAAGCGAAATAATTACCCGCGTAATCTATAACTATTCTGAACACAAATGTTATATCAAAAACTTTTGAATTTTTTGAATTCAATTCTTTACCGCTTATGCTATTATGTTAGAAACTTCGATAATTTCACGCCTTTTAAAACACTACTTTGGAAATAAAACGGGCACCTAGGTAAATAACCCGATTCTTTACATAAATAAGCAAAAAGTAGTTTCTGTCAACTACATTTTGATGGAATTAATGAAAAAATATCCCAGAGTCTAAACAGCTAGTTGCGTATCTGTTAAATAAAAAAGCAGGCTAAAAAGTTATGTTTGTTTAAACATTAAAATAAAAAGTTAAAGTTTAATATCGAGTGCGGCCCCTCTTGCAAAAATTACATTTTGTTGACTATCGATGCTATCCTTAATTGTTTATTGTGGAATACGCTCCCACTGCGCAGCAATTACAATCATTAACTGCTTGATGTTTTGCGGAGCGGGCTGCACCGATCTTACTCTTCGTTTTAGAACATGCCAAATGTGCTCTATGAGATTGAGGTCAGGACTTCCAGCTGTCTAATCCATACGACGAATCGCTGCCTCTTGAATCCGCTTCCACATCGCTAAAATGGTCAGCGCGAGCACTATCATCAATAAAAATCGAATTTTCTCCAAGAACTGTTAATGCGGTTAATTTACTGTTTTCTATGAAGACTAACTCCGTACGGTCCAATATACCTATGTTAATTGCTGCCCAAAACAAAACTGAGCCTCCACCATAAGGCGTTATTTCTTCAAAGCAAATTTCTGCGAAACGTTCTCCTTGCCTTCGCAGTAGTCGCTGACGTTGGTTCTCACCTTAATTACAGTGATATTCTAGTTTCATCTCCTCCTGAGTCCACGTTGCACTATTTCGAGCGAAGCTAAGCACTCTATCACCTCTGTGCTAGCGGAGTAATTTAGGGCCACGGGATGGACGGTGACTGCATATATTGGCAGCGAGGCGCCTCCTCCTGACAGTCCACAAGCTGGTTTGCTCGTTCACTTTTCTCCTCTTTTGGTATTGTATTTTCTAAAGAGACGGAAAGAACTAAAACCACCTGTTTTTTTGCAAACGAGTTTATATTATTCGGGTTAATATTAAATCACAATAATGGAATCGGGTGTTAAAGAAAACAGAATTGCACAAAATGGGTATGGGACAGTCGGTCATTTTCAAGACGCTTCAAAAGCTAAGTATTAATTGAATGTTCGATTATCGTATTATCGATACAAAAACCATAAAAAAGATCATAAAAGATCGGGCCGGCTTCATGCTATTAGAACTAACAAGCTAATGCTGTTAAAGTCAGAATTCACCGAAATCCTATTATGAAAACAAAAAAATATATTTTTGTATTTGCACATTTGAATTAAAGCCAAAATAGGGAACATTTTAGCTTAACAATTATTAATTATATTTTTTTTACAATGATAATAGGATATGAGGCCCACCACTCACCAGTGCCCTTTTTTTTAATATTTTTGCCTTATTGAAGCTGTGGTTCTTTCCATAGTATCAGTAATATGCAAATGATTGCTGATATGTTGCGTTAAAACAACTAACAGGATAAAAATTATATAACATACCTAAAAAAATTAGTAAACAAGTTTTACACATAGAAATTGCATTAGTTCTTAGTTTTTTTCTTCAGAAATAATTTAACTGTGCTAAAACAGAACTGCGTAGCGAAACGAATGACTTTGAATTATACGATATCAAGTATGAGTCTCCCGACAATGCGAAGAGCACTTTACGAGTTCAGCTCATAATTTACTTCGCTTTGTGATTTTTCACAGTATTTGGACTAACTTCGAATCCCAATTGCTGTCCGAAAGTAAACATTACAGGTTTATATTTACAAAGTATAATCTAATTACGAAAACACTTCAGTTTTAGAGTTATTCAAGTGGGTTTTGAGAGCTAAGTACACCTTAAACACTAAGCTTTCTTTTAAATCATTTCTCCGCTGGGTTTGGTCCGTTAATCTAAAATAAGTTAAAATATTATAAAATAAAGAAGTATATAATAGCATACTTATAATGATAGTTTTCTTAATTTATCTTATTACCATTTTTCCATTTTGCCTCGTTAGGTTCCATCTTTCACCCATGTTTTGCAGTCGTAAGTCATAAGTTCTAATTGATCTAAAATTTTGCATTTGCGTCAGGAATTCAAATAAATTATTTTCGAATGAATTGAATATTTTAAGAGCCGAAAGAAAAATTACTAGTATGAGCCAAGTACTGAAACTATTTCTGGCAATCGTCTATTATAGAATACAGTGTAATTTATCCCTCAATGTTATTAATAACTAGGTAGTATTCATCTAAAAATCAGGGATTATTAATTATTTATGTTTTTAAAGTGATAACCCTCACTTCTTGAATTATATACACAAATAAAATTTGAAAATAAAATTTTATGAACGGGACTCGAACCCGCAACCGTTCTGTGTGAGCGCACTTCCAACTGTACCAATCGTTCGAGTTACATTTCGTTGATAAAATCTTGTATGCTTTGTTCAACTCTCAGGTTGTAGCTTCTTCTCAATCTCTAGATCAATCAAATATTTGAGTTGAGCAGGTAATTGACTGTAAAGTAGATCCTGTAGATGAAGCCACAACCTGAGAGTTGGACAAAGCATACAAGATTTTATCAACGCTACGTCACTCGAACGTTTGGCACAGTTGGAAGTGCGCTCGCACCGAACGCGAGAGGTCGCGGGTTCGAGTCCCGCATCGTTCATATTTTTTTTTTCAAATTTAATTTCATTCATTCCTCCTTAATTTCACGAATATTTATATAAATATAATCTTATCAAGATAGATACAACTTGGAGTTATATCTCATAGTTCTGGAACATAGTCTCAACAAATATTTTTTTTTAAACTACTCTGTACGCATATTTCAATAATTAAACCGATTTACTTGCAAATTTAATATAACTTGTTTGAATTTAAAACTTAAAGTGTTTTACTTGGTTTTATAGTATATTACGCACCTAGGGTGAAAAGTAGGACATTAGCACCTATTATTATCTTACGTAGTGCGTTTTTTTCCCCACCTGGATGAAAAGCTCGCTTCTTGTCCCTGATACGTATTGGTGTGGTCGACTGCTGTTCTCTCATGTAATTTTTATTTAATTATTTCAGAAATAAATGATTATACAAAAACCTAAATTGCTTATTTTTTCATAATAAACAGTAAGTTTGCACTAGACATACGTCTCTATTCCAAGTCCCGTTGAGTCACACCAATAATTATGAAAGTTCTGTAATCTGTCGCACTCTGTGCAAATGTAATAAACAATTCAACAGTACTGAACTTTTTAATAACAGTAAAGACTGCTTTATAAGGAGTGTTAATTAAAATCTATGGGAAGGTATAAATTAAAAGTAATTCACACATTCACATACACAGAATACACACACACGCACAAATACCGGGTCTTATTAAAAATATTGTAAATCAATTATTACAAGTAAGTTCTACGTTAGTATAATAATAATAATAATAATAATAAAGCCTTTTTTATTTCATATCCTTAATATATGTAAATTTCAAATGTTGTTATTTAGTGTTAGTTTATATTTTTCTTAATATCTTTATGTTAGTACGTGTTACTTATTTGTATGGGTTATTTATTTATTTGGATATGAACCCCTCCTCGGGTGAAGGCCTCCTCCAACAACCCACCCTACACAATAGTATTAGTATAACCTAATTTAAGTTATGTTATGTGGATTTTGTGATGTTTTAAATAAATAAAAAAAACTAGATTTGCGCTAGTTAGTACTTTAAATAAAATGAAAAATAATATCCGTAGCGTAATCGTAACCGTATTAAATACAAATTAACAAACCTCATCCTCGTATT
Source organism: Leptidea sinapis (assembly GCF_905404315.1). NCBI lineage: Eukaryota > Metazoa > Arthropoda > Insecta > Lepidoptera > Pieridae > Leptidea > Leptidea sinapis. Next base: position 20,635,295 of record NC_066312.1, on the reverse strand, counting down.
CAATTTGAAAACACAAACATCTATATTTCCATCAGCTGTAAGCGACTCATATATGGATTTATGAACTTATCAATCAAAAGTTTCCCCATTGTTCTTGCCAACTTATTGTTTGGTCGAAGCAGAGTTAAATGATGAGAAATGAATTGCGAAGTTTTGACCCGCCTCCGTTTTCATTGTTTGAAAAATTTATTACTTTTTATAACAGGATTGCGTGGAGTGCTTTCCGAAACGTGTTGAGGTTGAGTCAACTGTTTACTCACAGCTTTGACTTGTGATTTTTCTTGTTTAGTGTTCTTGTCCTTTAAATTTGTTTTTTTTTTAAATCGCGTTTAGTTGGATTAAGATAACTTATAAAAAAATCAAATTAAGTAAGATTCCCAGTGACACGGAATCATGCAGTTTGGAGAGCAGTTAATTCAGGAACGCGCTCTTTTTTTGTCATAGAGGAATACAAGAAATTGTTTGAAAAGAAAGGAACTGTGCTTATAGAAACAATTATATGGTTATAATTTTAATTGTAACCAATACAAATTTCACTTAGCTTAAGTAAAACCATAAAATACCTTAATCATGCCATTATTAAATTTTTATCGTAAATACATTTAATATATTCACACTATCTTAGATCATGGTAGTTCCACGCAAGAGATATTCAAATGAATACCTTACCATTGCATTGATTTGCGTACAACATAGTAGCCTGTGAAAAGTATCAGCATTAATTTGCTCAAAGGTGCATTCAAAGCTCTATCACCACTTCAAGAGGCATACACCTATTGTGATATTTGGCCTCTGTTGCCGCTGCTCTGCTGCCCTCAACCCCAGGACTCTATCATCATCATTATCAGGTGTTCAACTGCGTAAGCCAAACGTAGTTCGATGTTTAATCCTTTTGACTTGAAAACTTTAATGCTACTAGTCGCTGGCGCATGTTGCCTATACATACATACATATATAAATACACCAGAGGTAATGTCGTCAAAGTCAAATAAATTTTATTCAAATGGACTTAAACAACGCGCTTTGGAATCGTCATTTTTTTTATGGAATGGAAGGACAAACCAGCGTACGGGTCATCTGGTGTTAAGTTATCACCGCCGCCCACATTCTCTTGCAACACCAGAGGAATCACAAGAGCGTTGCCGGCCTTTAAGGAAGGTGTACGGATTTTTTTGAAGGTACCCTTGTCGTATCGTCCCGGAAACACCACACAAGGAAGCTCATTCCTGAATTACTGAATCTATCATATTATAATTGGAAAAAGTATTGCTCGTGGGAAGAAAATCAACAGCCACTCTTTTAAATCAATGAGTATTTTACAATAGTTGTAATATTCTTACGTAACAAATCAGTTTGTCAGATACTACATCCAATATATCAATCATGTTCAAAGTTAAAAAGTGTTTCGAATATCAAATATTCCATGAAAAGTAAAAATAAATTAAAAATAATTTATCGCTAATTGAATGCATAAACCCTGGAATTCATTGTTGTGTGCTCGTATATAATTTATGGCAATAATATTAATATTACCTCAATATTCGACGTTGTTTTCATTAGGATATATCTGGTTGTTTACTATACGAATAATCTATCGCAACAAGATATTATCTGAATTATAAAATATATTTCATTCAATACATTTCACCTCCACTAGCTTAATAAATTTTTATTTTAAAGTCTGTGTAGTATGCAATAAAGTGACTATCTATCTATTTTAATAATTAAAATTAAATAACATTCGTATTTTAAATAATTTCCATTCTATTTTTGAAAGTTTACATAAATTCCGTCCTGAACTTAAATAAAATCTACAAAATGTGATTTCTAATAAGCAATAAATCAAGCGTTTGAAGTAAGGACGACCAAAGCTTGTAAAATAGAAATGAGAATTGGTAACTCGACGCGTTACGGACATCTGTCGGTGAATGTGAAAAATAAGAAAAGTTTCCGCAAACAGACTTGTATTTGAACAGAGGAAATCTTATCACAATTTCATTGAAAAATTAAACGAATCGAGAATAGTTCCTCTGATTGAACTGACTGACATAATATTATGAAGGTATCTTTTTTGTTTCCATAACGTATAAACAAAAATTATTTGCATACTTTAATTGTTTTTACGTGGAAATTTGACCATTTAATATGTTTATAGTTTATTTTCTGAAATAAAACTAAAGTTACGGCCTATATTATTGTGATCGTCGTGGAGATCTTTGGGGGAGGCCTTTCAGCGTCCAGCTGTGGACGACTGATCTCAATGATATCATTGTAATTAGTCCAACCGTATCGGCAAGAAGCCAGAACAGCCTGATGTAATAAATATGGCTTCTAGTATAAGTTCAATATATAATTTCATAAAAGCGAACTCGCAAAAGAGCTGGTCTTGATCATCGTTGAAATTTAACTTCTCTAAACTTATAAGAAAAAAATTATATATATTTGTCTAGTAATAACTAACAGTAAATACTAATAACTATTGCTGTTTATGAGATACAGCCCGCTGACTGAATGATGGACAGTAGAGCAATGGGGTTACCCTTCGGTACGAAGCTTTTAATGAGCTGTTACTATGTTGATATTATATATGATATTATATGATATTATATATTATTACACATTACATTACGCCGGAGGTCGTGGTTTCAAGACCCGCATCATTCATAAAAAAAAATGTTTTTCAAATTTTATTTGTATATATTATTACAGTCTCTATAAAATATATAATAAGGTTACTAATGGTGTCTCTTTTGCTTAGAAATGGTCAGACCGGGTTTCTGATATCTCTCAAACCGTAATGCATCATCAAGTGTTTTATCACTGTCTTCATAACTGGGTATAAAAGAGACCTCTTATTAAATTACATATTTTTATTTATTTATAAAAATAAGGGACGAGACGAGTAGGACTTTCAGGTGATATTTTGTTTTTGTTTTTTAATGGAATAGGAGGACAAACGAGCGTACGGGTCACCTGGTGTTAAGTGATCACCGCCGCCCACATTCTCTTGCAACACCAGAGGAATCACAAGAGCGTTGCCGGCCTTAAAGGAAGGTGTACGCGCTTTTTTTGAAGGTACCCATGTCGTATCGTCCCGGAAACACCGCACAAGGAAGCTCATTCCACAGCTTTGTAACAGCTTTATAATTCCACAGCTGATGGTTGTTGATACGCCCTGCACACTACAATGTACTGCCGCTCAGGATTCTTGAACCGAAAAATTCTGAGCGGCAGTACAACTGCGCTGAGACATAAGTTGTCAAATCTCATTTGCCCAGTAATTTCACTAGCTACAGCGCCCTTCAGACCGAGACACAGTAATGCTTACACATTACTGCTTCATAGCAGAAATAGTTACCATAGCCCATAATCTAGCCGGCATCCGATGCAAAGAAGCCTCCGACTGGTAAGATATTAAGATATTCGGTCTATCGTATTAAGCTTAGTCGTATAAATAAAATTCCAATGTGACGCTACAACATTGAGCTTCATATCCATATTTTGCTATTGCCTATCTATATCATATTAATCAATTTTCGTTTTGTAATCTTTATGACATAATATAATATGTGTATAAATTCAAAATACCCAACGTGTCTAAAGAACTTTTCACTTCAAAATTTGCTTTTATCCTTTTATGTAATCTTCACTACCATAATTGTGTAGATGTGTATAAAATAAAAGTGCTTATTACTTTCCTTACTTGATGACTTATTACTGTAAATTAAACTTTGTTCTGTCGTTTATTAACTCTCTTGGATAGTTCCCAGCCTACACAAAGTTTAATAAAGGCGTGTGCTGAGCGCGACTCATTATGTGGCAGGAGAAGTAGGTTCGTGTCAATTTTACGAAAGCGTCCAACCTGAGTGCTCTCACTGCTAACTATACTTTCCACATTGCATCATAGTTTTAAAATAAAAATAAGAAGTTTTCAAAATTGTCTTACTACCACATTTATGTTATATTCTATCTTTTATTTATTATTATTAAAGCATTAAACTTTCCTGAAGATTACTCAATTAAGATTCTCTAGAGCGCATTGTTTTCGTAGCATATTCATATTCGTATTCACAATGGAAATGAATTTTTAATAAGGTTTACAAATTATATATCTCTCTAATATTAGAAAGTATAAAATTCAATACCTTTTTCCGTTTCGTGTTGTTAAATTATTTAACATAAATTTGGTTTTGTTATCGATGTGAGACCATTTCTAGTAATGTTTATCATTCATTATCATTATACTTCCCCAACAAATATTGTTGTTACTTTTGAAATATGCTAGTTTCACACACATATTATTGTGCGCCCATGTACAGCAAGTAAGAAAAGCATTATTTTATTTACCATTTTCGATATACTAAAATGAAAAATACACATTCAAGTGAAGATGGATAAATAAAATTTAGTAAGTTAAAATGTAAAATTTTACTAAATATATTTGAATTCAAGGATTTTTTAAAGAGGCGTAGTTGTATTTAATTAAAGGCTTAAATTATAGTTAGCTACTGTATCTAAGACGTTTCCTACGTACAATACGTATCGACCATTACGTTATGCTTAAAAACAGTGTTTTTGATAAAATTTTGTTTAAAAATATAATGTAATTAACATTCATGATGGTGAGGCTTGAATACCTAAACATCAACGCCCCGAATGTAACGAGCAAATAAAAACAGATATGTATTAAAATTCAACATGCGTAATAAAGTCGGGCGCGACATAAGACTACCCGCTACCACAAAACCGTAAATAATCCCACACAACCGTGCCTTCTTTGACCTTCTATACTCTTTCAACTTTAATGCAAATAGCCTTTATTTGCTTTAGAAGTGAGCATTTTACGTTTAAAAGATATTGTATCGTACTGAATACGATATTGTATTTGTCGTGCAAAGAGGGGGCAAACAGGCAAATGGCTCACCTGTATACGAATTATTTGAATGTGTATTAGAGGTTTATGAGGTTTAATTAAAATAATCTGAGTTTAAAAAGGATTGTGTTGTTTTATGAAACCACGGTTTCTTGTCGTTTAATGAGTGGGCAACAACTGGCATTCATATAAGCAGACAACGGTTATAGGAACTATATAGTGAGAGATCATTATATAATCATGATGCATCTTTTCTAAGTAAGTTAAATTTTATTTTTTAAATATTTAAAAATGTTTGTTCTATACAAAGTCTATGCATATCAGACAAATAATTAAAAATGCACCAAATAAAATAAAGATTACTTAGAATATTATTAACTGGGAATGAGGAAGAGTGAAAGACAGTGAATACAGACAGTATTCAGTGTCTAAATATATCAATAAATAATACAATAATTCAATCAGAACAGGAAGTTACGTCTGCTTTTGCACATAATGCACTTGGTATCTTCTGTGATTTATTTAAGGCCCTTGATTTCATTTAACGTTGCTCAGGAAGCTACGTCACAATGGCATAAAAGGAACTGCGCTCGATCTTCTGATTTCATATTTAAACAATAAAATTCAGAAGGTTGACACGAATGGCAGATCTCCTGGAACTCCTCTCAGTATGGGGGTACCACAAGGGTCTATTATTAGACTGTTCCTCTTCCTTATCTACGAAAATGATCTTCCTTACCTTAAAGAAAAAACACAAAGTAGTATTGTTTGCGGATGACACTTCACTGATATTAAAAGTGAAAAGGTTATGTATGAAGAAGTAAACTATATTCTATCTGATATTGTGTACTCGTGTAGGGCTAATAACCTTATGTTCAATAGCAAGAAAACGAAATGTATAAAATTTACCAAACTAAATGTCAAAAATGTACATGCGAAACAATGGTGGAATCTCTTATATTTCTTGGCATTATTCTGGATACCGAATTACAATGGGCCCCCCATATTGGGGAAGGGAATAATAGACTTAGTTCTGCAGCATACACGGTTAAAAATATTAGATAATAAACGGATGTAGATACGGCCCGACTAGTAGTATACTTCAGTTATTTTCATAGTATTTTATCCTATGGCATATTGCTAGGGGGCCACGCTGCCGATAACAATACTAACTTTTTGTTGCAGAAGAGTGCTCTTCAAGCAATTTATAACCTAGGTCCTAAATAATCATTGAGAGCAAAATTTAAAGAAATAAACATCTTGTCTGTTGCCTCTCAATATATTCTTTGTAATGTTATGTATGTATATTATATAAGTGAATTTACTAGTAATTGTCATAACCATAATGTTTTAAGACCACGAGCAAAACATAACTTATAATGCCTACTATTCGGCTAAGTCGAGTTAGTAAGTCTTTTGTGAGGCGTTGTATATGCTTGTACAACAACATCCCAGATAATGTTCAAAACCAATATAATATTACGCAATTCAACAAAATTGTTAAAAAACGTTTGTGTAATAAAGGTTACTGTAGCATAAGTGACTTTCTAGTTAATCACCGATGTTTTGTAAACTAACGAACGACCTTTATCGATGCACATAATATAAATATATTAAAAAAAATTGTTACTCTATTTATTCTGATAATGTGGGATGATGTATACTGCATATATCAATAATTGGTAATCCGCGAAAGTGAGAAGACGCTTGGAGACCTGCGAATGTTTTAGGGGGATTATATTGTTTTGGGATGAACTAAAATGGTTATGATAGTTGGAGATTTACATTCACTTAGTGACACACTGCATTTTGATAAAAGAAACACATAGATTCTTTATTGTGACACAGACGACTGTAAACGAAATTTATAGAATAAAATGGTCAACGAAAATAGAAATATAAAACTTATAAGGAGACATGACTGATCTAAACCTTTATTTGATAAATAGGTTGCAAGAGATATTTCAATTCAGCTTATCCTTCGAAAATATCAAACGACTCTATAAAGACGGATTTTATCGAGTCGCAAAAGATAAAGTAAGTGTAAGGTTAGTTTCAGATTTTATAAAACACAAAGTGTTTTGATCAGTCCACCATGAAGGGACAAAATAAAAGTCAGCCCTGTTGCATTTAAATGAGGTAGCCGTAAAGGACGCCACAAATATACTTTGTTTTTCGCTTAAAATATATATGGCGCGAAGCAAAATTATGGCATCTTCATAAATACTATACTAACAATAAATGGTGAATTTGACCTATATTAGTTCTGTGATGATGTGATTATGATAGATTTTTGTTATATTATGCATGTAAAAGTATCAGCAGCTGCTTATATTGGACAGCATACATCAATCGGAAGCCTATTACGTAGAGGTCTACATTTGAAAGAATTTTGGGAAATAGAGTACTCCGAGAATTGGTTACATTTCAGGAGTAGGTTAAGTTTGGTTGATTGTGATTTGTTTTTTCATTTTGGTATCGTTTTGAAAATTAAGTGGCGGAAGTAAATTTAACTCAAGAAAAAAATAATGCTTTGGCGTGATTTTTTGGTAATTTCGCAGTGGCTTAAGTTGACAAGGATGTTCCCCGACACTTGGCATTAGGTGATGAAGCTTGCTTGAGCGTCAGCTTATGAGTCTGGTTCTTTGAATCAACGTAGACTTGATAATCTCTGTGATGGTCACCTGGCTATTACTTAAACTAATATTAAATTTGAACTTGTGTTACTTGATACAATTTTATTTTTCATTTTTAATATCATCCCTTACCAATATATCGTCTAGAAATTGTGCAGGTGGGACTATAGTATCTGTCTGATGCCGAACCCACCCAAAGTACCAAACAATCGTCATCACATGGGCACAGCTACCTACTGTTCTTTTTCCAATTATAGAATTTTACAATAAAGAAATACTTTATTCCCAAGTAGTGCTGTCTCCAATGTAAATGTCATTTGTGCGGAGATGTTGCAGGCTTGTTTTTTTGGTATATTCCTAGAGAATTGAGCATCTATTTGTGTAAAAATGGCTCAGCGTCTGTTAAGCTGATGCCCAACTTCATGCTCTGCTTAATAATTAGGCATATCTAATCTTAAATTGGCTCGATATAATATAAGGGCATCAGGACGGTCGGTTAAAACTGGATGATTTTTTTTAGAATTGCACTTGCAACTTTGAAATCGTTCATTAGGTTTTTGGATTCTACATTAAAATAATTATTTCTAAATATTTTGAAATCCCTTTTGATTGAATCGTAAACAACTTTCACAACCCACCTGCACAGAGTTACTAGTCTCGATTTATTCGCTTTAATAGTTGATAACTGCGTGTCGCCTTCGCTTAAGGATTTAGGTTGTAAAACTTTATAATGCAAAGCATTGAGGAGTGAGATAGAATCTCTAAAACCACGATCTAATATTAATACATCAATTCTCTAAAAAATGTCTTATAGGTGAATTTTCATCCTGAAATAGCTGTCTCATTATAGTAGCATCTGAGGTGGTTGCTGCATACGCCTAAGTAGTTTTCTGGAAAAATATAATATCCTAAATGAAAGCCAACATGGTTTCAGGAAAAACCATTCCACAACTTTAGCGATATACAAATACATACAAAAAATATTTGATTCAATTAATAATAAAAAATATTCAGTTGGCCTACTGCTTGACATGAGCAAAGCATACGATAGTCTCTTATGATATCTTATTAGAAAAATTTATTATTATTATTCTCTCAGGAATTCGAGACTGGAAAGATAGACCACATAAGATCTAATAAAGCTCACTTATCAGGATCGATTCTACAGGGCAGTGTGTTGGGTTGTTTATTGTTTCTCATATACATAAATGATCTTCCTAACCAAATAGACGATGATTGTACTTTTTTTGCTGATGACATTTCTATTTGATCCCATGCTCTAATTTAAAAGAACTAGAAGAAAAATTAAATATTACAATGGACAAAATCTTTTGTTGGCTAAATAATAATAATCTTGAACTTAATATTAATAAAACTAAAATTATACCTTTTAAAAATCCCCCTTAAATATATCATATTCTTACAAAAATCCACAACTTGAAACAGTTGACACAGCTACACTACTGGGAATTGATTTAGACCCACACTTGACATGGAAGCCATATCTACAGAAATTAAAAAGCAAAATGTCTTCTTTTACTTATGCTCTTTACCAACTAAAACGTGTAACAGATTTCAAATCTGCCTTTGCTGCTTATTATGCATATGCACATTCTAGATTATCATATGGAATATTAATATGGGGAAACTAGTGAAATAAAGAATATTTTTATTCAACAGAAAAAATGTATCAGAATTTTAGAAAATATTCAGCAGATGAATTCATTTAGACCATATTTTATTAAACACAAAATTTTAACTCTTACTTCAATTTACATCCTAGAAGCATGTAAATTTGTTAAAAAACATTCGGACTTATACTCAACACTACCAAATAACAAGCGAAATAATAGAAATTTAACAAATTGAAAATTCCCCAAACAAGTATGTCATTAGTGTCATCGAGCCCTCACCTCATGGCAATAAAAATTTATAATCATATCCCAAACAATATTAAAAATAAAGAGAAGCCTTCTTTATTTAAAAGACATCTTAAAATTTTTTTAGTTTCACAATGTTTCTACGATTTACCCGAAGTTTTAATTACACTAAGTGTGAGAATTAGTATAAGAATGTGTAAAATGTTTAAGACATATTTATTTTATGTATAACATTGCTGTGCCCTTGCAGGGCGTCACATATTGTCTACCCATTAATGTACCTTGTAATGTGACTTGCAATAAAATATTTTGATTTGATTTGATTTGCATATAACTGTCTGTAGCCACTATTAAAATGACTTTACAAGATTTGCAAACTTGTGCAAACTTTATGGTATTTTGTGAAATAAATATTAATAAATAAATTAAATAAACTTAAGATTTTTGTAAATATATATAAGTGCCATCACAGATTACGATTGGATTATTTTCGGCTGTTCCAAATAGACCTTGCGGTATGATCAGATTTCTGTGTGAGAAACTGTGTAAGAAAAAACATTATTGCCATAGCTTCGAGCTTAGACAACTTCTTTCGAATGAAAACAACCGCTTTCATGTTCGTCCTTACCAAGTATGGCAAATAATACCTTTTAATAAAAAAGTAGTAGGAAGCTTAAAATATATCATCTACAAAAAGTTAAGAAAACAAAATCATCGAAATCAACATAACGACAGATCGATTCCTTCGATAACATCATATCAACCTAAATAATCCAAGTCGGGCAGGGCGAAGGGTAAACAGAAAACATGCAAACAAGGTGTTTTTAGACAAGTTTTGCGGTGAAAATATAGGATTTGGAGTAATGAACACTACTATAACCTGTTACTCATACCCTTAAGTCTTACTTGTAGGTTGCTAATGCTTATTGTTGGTTAAAGTTAGCACACCAGAGCTATTATGAACTACCAGTTTTCTTTGCAGTTAAACAAGCTTTTTCTCAGCATCATGCATTTGTTTAGTATACTACTATCATAAAAGTTGTTCTTATAGATTTTACTTTTTTATGTAGGTACATTAATTCAGATTAGTTAGTAATCAATAATGAGGATTGTAAGCAATTAAGCAGTTTGCGCCTGTTAAAAAGTTGCATTTTCGACCCAAGAATTTTGAAAATATTGGCTTTGTTACATAGGAGCCGTGAACTCAAATCGGTCAAGGTCGCCGGCATTTAGTGTCGCCTGTAATTCTGGACTTTTTGCTATACAAACATTTTGGCGTTGTCAGTTGAAGACAGATATATAACATATACTGTTTAAAAAAATATATTTAAATCAATTTGATATTTAAATCAATTTAAACATTATTTGATAATTAATTTAACAAAAACGCAGGTGTTTAAAATTATGATGAAGCTTTTTTAGACTACTTAATTTATTATATATTATTTGGTTTAGTGACCACAAAAAAAAACACACTCCATACAAAAGCGGGACATTCATTTTAAGTGCCTTTTTTTAATATCAAAATAACTACTTATTGCATCAAGGTGTTTTATGGAACTTAAATCAGTGTTTTTTGGCTCGAATTGAAAATAGCTAAATTTATTTCTAGAAAATGATGTGGTTTAGAGAATAAAACTATATAGAATAAAGATGTGAGTAGAATACTAATCATTGATCAGATTGCCACGTCAACAAAATACTTATACACAGCAGAGCGCAGGTATTATTTAGAACCGAAATAAAAGAAATAAACACTTTGTCCGCTGTGGGAGGAATATTTGATTCATGATTGAACCCGTCTTAATAGAGGTGAGTTTCTTAATATGCATCACCAATATTCTGTCTTTGTTCACATGTTTAGCTTTTTATAAAAATAATCCGAATACTTTTATATCAATCAGATTTAATCAATTGTGTTTTGGTATTCAATACAACCAACCACATTTAAATAAATTGAAAGTCAAATTATTTTTAACTTAATTAATTAACAACAATAATAGCTAAAGCATAATATGCCATATTGTTGCTATTGTGGTGGCGGTTAAACACTCCATACAGTATGCTTTGCAAGTATTTTCATAGTCGCGGTCACTTCACAATCTGATGGCATCTAAAACCGCACTGCCCACTAAGTGACAACAGTTTGTCATGTAAGTACCCTTTATGTTCCTACACCGTTCAATTCTCGCACAAATGACAGATGAATATCATATTACATCAACAATGAACAATTTGGTCAAAAGAGTGAGTATCTATCTATTTTAACATGATATTAGGTTTTCTGCATTTCTTCATAATTATATTCTTCTTAAATATGCGTGCGTTATGACTGCTCAATGTGTCCACTCATGACATAACTTTTTTTTACGACAATAAGGGACGATATGAGCAGGAAATTCAACTGATGGTACTCGATAAGCACTGCCCATTATAAATATATGTATAAATATAAATATTAATGAAAAACACAAAAATTCTGAGCAGTACTACAGTAGCTCTCGTCATCTTGAGATGTAAGATGCTAAGTCTCACTTGCACAGTAATTTCACTAGCTAGCACCCTTCAGACGAAAACACAATAATGCTTCATGGCAGAAAAGTTGGCGCCGTTGTTGTACCCATAATCTAGCCGGAAACCTATGTAATGGAACCTACAGGTGACTGATCGATCTGATAATATAATAATACAGTAAAGTAACTCAATCGTAACTTTAATTTGATTATGGCATTTCAAATTCAAATATTATAATTCAATGTGGGATATTTGTATAATTTAAAAAAAAATTAAAGCAGCTCATATATACATTTTTTTTTATGTAAGAGGGGGCAAACGATCGAAAGTATCTTGTGATGGGATGTGGTGGAGACCCATGAACATCCGTAACACCAGGTCTGCCAGCCTTTAAAAGAAGCACTGAATATATATCAATTAATTTAAAAATATCAGTATAACCACAAATATCTATTCTATTATCTTAACGTTTCATTATATTACAGTAAAATAGGTACAGGAAAGAAGCAATAAACATAAATCAGCTATTTTTTTTTTATGCGCGAGGGAAGACTTGTTCTATAGTCTATATAATATCTATTGAGCTCATCCATTGATGGCTGGAATTAAATCATAAAATACAAAGGAAATTATTATTTTATATCTTCTACTGTGATTTATTTAATACTTTTTTTTTATATGTATTTAACTTTAGTATAATTCTCTATCATATTAATTTCAATAAATTTCTAAAAAGGAATAAATACTTTTTCGTAATTTAGGTGAAATTCTAAAGGATACTCCAAATACTTTGTCTTTCGAAACGTAGAGACAGACAGAGAAGAATTCATAAATTGTTAAATAAAATAAAATTATCCAGTATATATTATATTTAAATTCTGTGAGCGTTTTGATGGAATGCGTATAGAGAAAAACCAGCTTTAATGAAGAGACTTAGAATTTTTCACATTGCTCGTGTCATGTAGCCGACGTTGACGTAGAGCAAAGGTATTTATAAAATTTCGTTTACGTGCTGAGGTTCTTAGGATACATCGCATGATTACATCAGATACCAATATCTCAAAGAGACTCACTACCATTATGAACCAGATATTCTATTTGCATAAAATAATAATTTAACTTTCTAAACCTTTAATGAAATAATTATTTCTATTTGATTTACTTCTTTATAAAACATTTTTCTGGTAACGCAAGGAAATGCATAAAAAATATAATAATATCATTAATAGAATGATGGATGATAGATGAAATCTATTAAAGATTAAGTTTAAGCTTTACTTTGCCTTCAGAGGGAGAAAATCTATGTTGTGGCTGATACTAAGTATTTTATCAACTGCCTTATTAATGCTAAAATGTTAACAGATAAAAAAATTAATAGAAAATACGATATAATAATATAATAACTCCCCTAAGGGTTGTACTTACTATAATTGAGTGGAGACTCAAAATTTAGTGAAACTGTAGTGCAAGTTTTATGTACAATTCATTTAAACTCCGCGCTGATAGAAATCTATCAATTTTCTAGCCCACTATTTTTTAGGACAACGCTCAACCAAACCACAGTAAACATATCTACCAGTACGGAAACTACCTACAAACGTTCAAAATGACACACTCACACAAACATGGGCATTGACGTGGCTATAATATTGCATTATATACTGTATAGCTATCATACATACACTATACATAAAAATCTTACGCTTTTTACTTTTTTACGCTCCACAAATCCCTATAAGGAACCTCATTCCAAAACTGACAACACTATTGCTTCAATGGAGTGTACGCACGTGAAGGTAACAATTTTCAACAAGGCTTAGTTTCCATACTGGTATAATTATGACTACTGTGACCAAACTTTGTGAATAAGCGATAGCCGAACTACGAGATGTGAATAAAGACACTCCGGCACATAACTCAGATTATTATTACTAAAACTATTGTGCATTTTCAAAATAACACAGCATCGTGTACGGAAAAATGTATTCAAATGATGCTGTTAAAACCGCTTACAAAATATTGGTATGCAATAAGAAACTAATCAATGAACTTCTCATAAATCAAGCAAGTATTTTCATAGTCGCGGTCACTTCACAATCTGATGGCATCTAAAACCGCACTGCCCACTAACTGCACTGTCTATTCCCACACACATTCCGGTCTACCTGCGCAGGCATAACCTGCACAGATTACCTCTCCGGTAGACCGTAGCGTGTATGGCCTACATAAGTGACAACAGTTTGTCATGTAAGTACCCTTTATGTTCCTACACCGTTCAATTCTCGCACAAATAACAGATGAATATCAATATTCAAATGATGCTGTTAAAACCGCTTACAAAATATTGGTATGCAATAAGAAACTAATCAATGAACTTCTCATAAATCAATAAATATCCCCATACACCAGCAGAAGTGAAGCAAACCTATTATTTCTAAGATCTCTTGTTTTATCATTATAATGGAATTATTTATTAAATTTGATTTCTAATATAATGAACAATTTAATAATGTTTTATTATCTTCTGGCTAGGTGGCAGGTGGTGCCACTGAAGCGCTTTCATTTGCCGTGAAATAGTAATGTGTAAGCATTAGTGTATTTCGGTATGAAAGGCGCCTTAGCTATCAAAATTACTGGGCTAATAAGACGTAACAACTTAGATCTCTAGAATTGCTGAAAGTAATACCGAAAATACAATTGATTAAATTTCTTAAAGTATATCTATATATATTTTTTTTTCATTATTCATTTGTTTAATTAGGGTTACCAACTAGATATTTAACTTATATATAATATTGTTATACATAAAACTCATTCTTTTTCATGCAAAATAGCGAAATATGTATAACTTTATAAATATGTCCATAAATATAACTTGAAATAATTCTGAAAATATTTTACAATTTTTACAACACTAAAATAATGTTTACAAGTTTGTGAAGCTAACAAAATTTCACTTCTGATATGCAAACCTTCAATTGAAAGGTATAATAACCTTTTATTATTCAAATCGAATTTTCCAAAAGCAAATAAAACCTTTTAATTATCGAATACTGATTGGTTCCAGTTTATTCCATTAAAAAACTATTGAGCTATGTGGCTAAACTATTTATTACCTTATTCACTGAAACATGAGCATTTTTGATTTACGGGAAAAACACTTTAGAAAAATTCAACGAATATAAAACTTCATAAAAGTTTTTTGAGTGGAAAAAATATGCAACTATAATTGTATCTAACGGTTCAGTAATTCGCTGCAGAAATTCGGAGTAGAAACAGTTAACGCTTTAGTTGAAAATACTTTTTGTCACAGGTAACCAAAACCACGAGAAAATAACCTAAATATTTTTATGGTTAAATAAAATAAGGTTTTGGGTAACTTTAAGGTAACATACATAATTTCCACCGAATTTCTGATAAAACACATATAAATATTTTTTATTTCTCATTTTTTTATCGCAGAAGATAATTAGTTCACTTCTATTGTTGGAAGTGCATGAGAATTTTCATAATTGTATGAATATTTTAAACAGCTTTTATAACTTATACAGCCTCGTTGTGGTAAAAAATACTACGCAATACCACGAGCTACTGGGAAACACTCATGCTTACAATATAACATATTTTTATTATTTTTTCCATCCAACATATCGCCACTAAAATCATGGTCCTAGGGTGATATAAAAATTGTTAATGAGCTTGACCTAGATATTAAGGCTAAACTTTATATAATACATTGATAAAAGTGGCACCACAAAATAGTTCATCGTAACTTTACACAGGGCAGATCAATTTTGAACAAAGCATAAACATTGTTTTAATTTATTGAGCAGGTACTATTATATGGATTTGTAGTTTTACT
Organism: Leptidea sinapis; assembly: GCF_905404315.1. Taxonomy (NCBI): domain Eukaryota; kingdom Metazoa; phylum Arthropoda; class Insecta; order Lepidoptera; family Pieridae; genus Leptidea; species Leptidea sinapis. Next base: position 20,619,530 of record NC_066312.1, on the reverse strand, counting down.
TTTAAGTTTTCTAATATGTTACCAATAATAGGCAGATGATGACAGGTTTTTGATATCTCTTTTATAATTTCAGTAGTTGGTATACGTCGACTAATTTGAAAAAAAAAATACTACCAGGAATAAAATAAGCCTTAATAATGACATGCAAAAACACTCCTAAGTGTCATGATTGCCCAATATGACTCATGATCATCAGATGATCATCGCATCAGAAATCAATGATTACTCGTAACATAACAACCAAAACTTAAACTTCTTCTTCGGGAGGCTACTTGAATTTAACCTTTTAGTAGTCCATTAGTCCCTTCGAGACTTTGTTAAGATTATAAAGTAGTTTCTCCAACTTTGGTCCCCCTGATTTGATAGTACATTATATAGTACGTTAAGTTAATTGTAACGTGCTATTATTTTCATTAAAAGAGACGAGCGTTACAATGGCTAATGCAAAGTGTTGTAATCCATGACTATAAATAAACCTATTCTTACAATTAATATACGTACTCAAACATTTTTCCTCTTATAGTCTTGGAGTAAAGATTTAAAGCCATTTTATTTGTAGTGGCGAATTCGAAGCTCACGCTCACCCCTTTCCCAACCCTCAGTTTCTCAGATTTCTGCAAGCCGCAGCGTTGACACATAGGTGCAAGGTTTAATGATAGTAAAACGTAAATCAAGCGAAGGAAATGCAAGACGTTTAAATGAACACTAAAGTAAATTTTGCGCTTCGTGTGAATGTCATTTAATAATGCTTTAAGGGAAGCCGTATTTTATTTTTGTTATTTTAGTTTTCAAATTGAATGAATATTATTAGTGGTTTATGATTGATTCATTTTTGGGTCAATAGTGTTGTACAAATATGCAGTTTCTTGATTGATAATATGTGCTTGTGATTCCACTACCAAAATCAACACCGTTTAACAAAATTAAAATCCTAGTATCCAAATATGGTAACTAAAATCACTAACAAACACACACGTCAAAACCACCATAAAACTTAATCGAAAAGCCTTCCACCTAAGATGAATGAACGCAACAAAACTCAGTGGGAAATAACTATTTTTAACTTTTATATTTAACTGATTAAATTAAAATTTATAAAATTGATTGACGCGGTTCTGGTGACATTACCAAGGCTTTGATTTAGAAAATAATCGATGCTATAGTAACCTTATGGGTAAACATTTGTATTTTAACAATTCTTTTGAATTTTCCAACACATTTTTTCTAAAAATTTTCTGGTTTTACATTGATAAAACAAGCTCATTGCACATCAAAAGACTTACTAACTTAACCGAAAAGTAGGCAAAACAAGTCAAATCAAATTAAAATATTGTAATAATATGTTTCTGTTAAACTAATTGCAATTGTGACTTGGTGGTAGCAATTTTGGTGATGTTAGTGACAAATTTGGTGTTCAATTCATGATGCAATTCACTTCCCTCTTTGGATATTGCATTCTTCAACCAATATTGACCACTATTGACCCACGATAACGCAACACAACACAGCTCGAGAAACTGGTTTTACCGTACAAATGACTTTCCCGTGAGAATACAGAAATGTAATTATATAAAAAGTGTAAAAACTTTTATTAAATATATAGATAACAATAAATTGTCTGAAATTTTCCATACATGCGCCAAGTTCATAATTTATTACCAAATACTATATCCCCCATAGTATATTTTAACCTTAATCGGGATTACCGACCATTTAGTTAGACTTACTTAACGGACACAAATAATACATTAGGGATTATTAAATAGTGTTTACTGTTTCAGGTCAACGTGTCATCACCTTTCATCATATTTAATTGTTGTACTAAAAGCTTTGTAAATTGTAAAATGTTTATAAAGGTCGAAATATGTCGAGTTTTAGTTAAGCTGCGGTGGATTTATACGTTATACATATTATTATTAAGTTATACACCGTTTCTCTAGTTAATTGAATTAAAATTGGAGAATTTCATTTATGCTATCTTCGAAGACTCTTTTAAACTTGAAATTGAGTCCGCGTCGCTCACGAAGGGCTCTGTTTCATCGTTCAAAATATAACACTATGCATTTTTAAGTGTTTTGTTTTTAATTTGCTTGGAGACCTTTTTGAGACTCGCGAACTTTATTTTTTATATGTTTTGAAATAGCAGCAATTCTTACACTGTCAATATTTCAGCTAATATTGTTATTAATGAGATACAGCTGACACTATACGGACTGTGGACAGAGGAGTTGAGTATTTAATTACTGTTAATTTTTTTGGTATGAAACCCTTTTTTATGTTCGATATAAAAGCAAAATTCTTGATGAGAAGATTGCCTAGCCACTACATTAGCACTCAGAAGTACTCAGTACTCGAGCACGATACATGAACCAGCCATCGCTTTTTCAGAAAAAATAAAAATAAAATCAGTATTTTATCTTATTGAGGCACGTTTGACTAGTATGATTATAACTGTGATACGTTTGATTCGTTCTTGAGTTAATTAACAGCATTTGAAAATTAATAGATTATATAGAGACCGTGTTGGTATCGACTAGTTTCAGACCATTTGGAGGACTTTTCATATCACCGTACTTGCGCTCGTAATGGGGCCCCCATATTGAAGGATTAGACAATTAACCGACGTAGATACGGCACGACTAGTTTACTTTAGTTATTTTCATAGTATTATGTCCCATGGTATATTGCTATGGAGCAATGCTGCCGATATCAATACCATCTCTGTCCTGCAGAAGAGGGCTATTCGCGCTATTTATATCCAAGGTCCTAAAGAATCATTTAGAGCAAAAATTAAAGAAAAAAACATATTGACTGTTGCCTCTCAATGTATTTTTGGTAATGTTATGTATGTATATTATTATATAAGTGAATTTATTAGAAATTGTCATAACCATAACGATAGCACCAGGAACAAAACATAAACTTATAATGCCTACTGCTCGGCTAAGTCAAAATAGTAAGTCTTTTGTGTGGCGTTGCATATACTTTTACAATAAGATCCCAGAAAATGGTCAAAACAAATATATTACGAAATTTAAATGAATTGTTAAAAACGTTTGTGTGGTAAAGGTACTATAATAATTGACTTTCTTAATGATACCAATTATTGAGAATACAGCGACCGCCCATCGGCTATTAAATAATAAATATTATTGTACGATTTAACGTTGTAACCATATTCTTATAAAAAAAAGAAGCCCGCTGAGTTTGTTGCGCTCGTTCTTCTCAGGTCTGAGGCATACCTTTTGGAATGGGTGGTAGTTTTTGACTTTCAATAAGTGATAATATATCATATTAAGAATAAAATATTTGAATTTGAATTGAATTTAAATACGCAGGTTGAAAAGGCAAAGGCAAGGGTTGTTCCAGAAATGATGACGCACGGGTTGGAACTGACATTTTTGTGTAGAGCCGATTCAAATTAATAAAGTTAATAATATCTGACGAAGGTTTTAATAATTTCATTTGATCTGTATGAGCTTATATATTTTAAGATATTTTTTATAGCTATTTTGTATACTTACTTACTATACTTCTGATATGTATATCTTTTGTAATGGTAATATAGTAAATCAGTTTGGAATAAAGATAATCTATTAGTTACACGGTAAACGTTTATTGAAAAAAAAAAATGGAGTTTATCACATGTAAACCAAATCGCTGTATTTTATACTTTTTTGATCGCAGCCTGACTTTTTCCAGGAAGAAGTCGAAAAATATAGATAATAACTGAGAGATCAAGATAATACACTGTATGCTTCTTTGTAGTCTTAATGTGAAACATCTGAAAGGTTATGCTTTGATCGAAAGTCTCTTAAATCTTATAATTAAAAAAAAAATTAAAAAAAAATAATTAAACTTTTATTTGGAACAATTTAACAAAGATAATACAAACAAGTAAAAACGATGATAGCTGCAAAAGTATAAACTGCAGCGCAGCTAACAACGCCCTTCTCCGAATACAATAAGGAATGATGTTCCATGCACAAAGATCTAAATAGTAAACAGAGTACGGTTATTAATAAAAGACATTAAAAAATAGTACAGGACATGTGATTTGAAATATATACATCATTATTATTATATTATGTGTTTAGTTTTGGGTGAAGTGTGTGGGTGAGTGTTAGAGATACGTATATAGTAAGTGAAGTTTGTTACATTTGTGCTGTGTGTGGTTTTCTTAGGTGTGTGAGGGAGTGATGAATATTTTACACATCCACAAGTTTCTCTGTATCTTCATAATCTTATGTTTTTAACCAGGAATCAAGTTTCAGTCAATTAAATAATAATATTGGTATTTATGTCGTAGTTGTAATTTTATTAAATCACTCAGTTAACGCCATGGCTGCCCCGCTCTCTAAATGCGTGCATTTAATGAAAACATTTCGTTTGAAAGAATAATGACGACCCTTTTAGTCCAGTGGTTAGTGACCTTGCCTACTGACTAGAGCTCTCGGGTTCGAATCCCGGCAGGTTGAATCATTAATATGATGAATATGAATGTTTGTTTCCGAGTCATGGATGTTTATTTGTATTTATGTATGTTTAAGTAAGTATATAGACTGGAAAAGGAAGTGGCCACTGCCACTTCAGCCTACTGGCAGGGCACATAGTTCGACGGCCAGATGGCCGTTGGGGCAGTAAAGCCCTCGAATGGCGACCACGTACCGAAAGACACAGTGTTGGAACACCCTACAAGATGGATCGACGATCTGGTCAAGATCGCCGGAATACGTTGGATGAGGGCAGCGCAGGACCGATCGTCATGGAAATGGGATTTGGGGTAGGCCTTTGTCTAGTAGTGGACGTCTTCCGGCTGATGATGAGATGAAGTAAGTTTATGGTATTAAATGTATCGTTGTCTTGCATCCATAGTACAGGCTATTCCTAGTTCGTGGCAAGATAATTTGTGTAACAGTGTGTCAATATTATATTAAAAACTCAATATTATAAAGTTTGGTATAGTGTTATTATCCACATATAAGCAACATGAAAGGATTTAATACGTTAATTGAATACAGGCATTTAATTAAAGTGTACCATACCAATTCACTGACTGATTTAACCAAATAGTGTGACGTAAAGTGTACCATTTAATAATAAGGCTGAACTGTTAATTATGCATAACAAATTATGCCTGTTAGCAGCGACATAAATATTTACTTGGGCAACTAAGTAACTTATAATCCCAACAATAAGGGCTATTTTTCACTACAGTGTCCGCAAGCGACCAAATCAGACCGTCGAAACACCAGAGTCATGACGCGTCCGAGATGGTCGCACCACCAAATTGTTGCGCAACCGAACGGACACCAGATGAGTTACTCTTTATAGAGCTGTATTCATTTTGTTGGTAGCGGTGACTGGTTGCGCAACCGTGGTGTCTCGGTGAAATATAACCCTAAGCCGCCAACGTTTATAATTTCTTTGGCGTTATAAAAAAGTATGAATAGCTGTGATCTCAAGTGTGTACGTTCGATGTCGCCATTAATAGGTTTATTTTTTATGAAAATAAGGGACGCGATGAGCAGGACGTTCAGCTAATGATAATTGATACACCATGCCCATTACAATGCAGTGCCGCTCAGGATTCTTGAATAACCTAAAAATTCTGAGCGGCACTACAAATACGCTCGTCATCTTGAGGTATAAGATGTTAAGTCTCATTTGCCCTGTAATTTCACTAGTTACGACGCCCTTCAGAGCGAAACACATTAATGTTTACACATTACTGCTTCACGGCAGAAATAGGCGCCGTTGTGGTAATAAATAGGTGTTAATTGCAACATCTTGACTTCGGGGTTTAAAAGCCCATAATTTATGAAGAAAAAGTTCTAGAAAAATTACCGTTTTAATAGCTTAGTACTGAATTTATTCTGACATTGATCTGACATCTTGACATTCTGAATCTTGAATGAATAAAAATGAAAATGCTCGGAATTAAATAAAAACAACAATTTTGTTTTCCCTTTCATGTGTCCCCCGTCGTTCAGAAATCAAATTGAATCAATAGTTTAAAATGAATAACTTACTAGAATTTATATCTTTCTCACTTTCTCAGGAGGTCAAAAACAAACTTAATTTTATATACAGAACAACGTCTGTCGGGTCAGATAGTAATAAATAAAGGTAAAAAAAGAAACAATGACAAATCTCGTGTACCCGAAAATCTGGGCGAAACATGTTTTTTGATGAGATATTAAAAATATACAGCAATATCTTGCAAAACCTTCTATAGCCTTAACTAGGTACTTACTCTTTTTGTGTAAATATAAAAATAAGCCATTTAACCCTTCAACACATTTGAGAACACACGAGCAAAAATATTTCATTTAGATGAAAAACGAAGTCATACAAATGAAGATAGCGCACACGAGAAAACAAAATAAAAACCTTCACCTGCTAAATGCACATTTTGCAAAAGTTTTTCTCTGTTCATTACATAGTTAATCCATTCACAGAACAAAGTAACAACTCGTATATACGAAAGGTGACGAAACAAACTTGCTGAAAAACGGCTGAAAGTTGTTCGAGAATTATTTTATGCTTAACGTAGTTGGGAATGCTGTGGACGGGTTCAATTTTTTCCATTTAAAATATACGCGAATTCTAATTTACTTGCCTGTTTTTTCCTTTGCACATAAACATTCCTGAACTAGCTGTACAGTTTTTGTAGCTTTGAAATATTTGCTTAACCTAGATGTTGAACCGCTAAGGGGTTTAATGCAGATATAAGTTTATTTTAAAACATATTAAAAAATCTCTTTGGCCAATTTCATTACTCTAAAAATATGTTTTTGTAGTGTTTATATTTCCTTTTATGAAAATAAGGGACAAGACGAGCAGGATGTTCCGCTGATAGTAATTGATACGTCCTGCCCATTACAATGCAGTGCCGCTCAGGATTCTTGAAAAACCCCAAAAATTGTGAATGGCACTACAACTGCGCTCGTCACCTTGAGACATAAGATGTTAAGTCTCATTTGCCCAGTAATTTCGCTAGCTACGGCGCCCTTCAGATTGAAACACAGTAATGCTTACACATTACTGCTTCACTGCAGAAATACGCGCCGTTGTGGTATCCATAATCTAGCCGCCATCATGTGGAAAGGAGCCTCGTACTGGTAAGTACTGTTACTGTACTTGTTATATATACTTACTACTGGTTAGTACGGGTTATATACATGACGTTTTTTCGTTTACTTATACATTGTATACTTTTAAATGTACTAGGAGTCATGTGCTATAATAACTACTACTATAATAATTTAGATAAAGAAAGATTAACCAATTGAATATAAATGAAAAATTTCGAAATTAAAATTGTGATTGTATGTAGAATTTCTTGATTGGCTTATCCCTAGAAATAACTACGTTTTTTTAATAAACAATTATATGAACTTTTACTTGTTTCTCCGAGGTCTTAAGGACATTGCTCACTAAATTAACATTTCTCAATCAAAACAAATTTATCATATGCATGCATATATGTATATTTAACCCATCGTCTACCATCCAGAGAAGTAAATTGAGCTTAGCTCGATTAAGAGAGTTGCTATTTAAAAGCACTTACAACATATAAACATACATTTATATGTCGCTTAGTTTCACTTCAACTGTATTTAACACATTTTGAAAAAATATATGTGCTAACTAGTTTTTACCTGCGACTTCCTGGAATACTTACATACATGGAATACTTACTTTGGGCAGCATTTTTTTAATTTTTTTAGGATACTTTTCAAATAATACACATACAAATTCGCAGCTGGCGGTGCTCTTCTATGATAAAGCGGATATAAAAAAACAAAATTTTTTAAATAAATTACTTCTTGTCAAGTAACTAAAAACAAAGTTACATACATGGTTTTATCTCCGACAGTGAAATTCCCATGCAGACTTTCATCCCTTAATGCAACCCGATCATCCCCTTTTTTAAGAAAAAATAGTACCACCTTTTTTTGTACCAAATATAATCAAAATTGAATATGGAGTTAGGTACGAAAGAAATACCCTATTTCATCCCTACACAGGTCGAAATTTAAAACCCTAGATAAAATATTTATTTATGTCATATCAAGTGCAACAAAATTTTATGGTGTCATCTTCCATAATGACGAACTCTCATACAATCTCCCATGCCCTATTTCAACCCTTCCATACATTTTTTTTCGCATTTAAAGGTAGCCTATGTGCCTTTCCAAGCTCTCGTCTTTCTCTGTACTAAATTTCATCAGAATCATCAATTTTAGTGGTTTAGGCGTGACATTGCCTTAGGTGATGCTATGCTTACATAATCAGAAAATATACAAAAAAATACAACCTCTCTACAACACCTCTTAGAGGCATTGTTGGAAATTAAAAAGCATTAAAAATCATGGATCATATAAGCATGATAAACGTAGTCAGCAGTTATATTAAACTCAGTATAAAGGGATTCCATAGGAATCAAATAACGCGTCAAAGAATTCACTATTGAGGCTATATTGGAATATAACACATACAAAGTGAATTTGCATGACAAGAATTCTCACACATGAGAATAGTATGATACCTTTGGATTATTGTTAGCAGAATATATTACTGAATATTACGCTTAAATTATATATTTTTTACAAAAAGTGACAAGGCGTTCACTGCATCGTAAGTAAGAATTACACCGAATTTTTAACGGCATCTCAATTGAGCTGGTCACTTTGAGATAATACATACTACTGGTCCTGGGTTCGAATTACGGTAGGTGCAATCATTTATAATATGATGAATATAAATGTTTGTTTCCGAGTCATGGAAGTTTATTTGTATTTATTTAAGTAAGTATTTAATATATCGCTGTCTTTGTAGCCATAGTACAGGTTATGCCTAGTTTGGGACAAAATAATTTGTATAAGAGTGTGTCAATAATATTATTATTATTCTCTTTATTATAATTTCATTTTATTTTATACATTTATATATATCACATATTTATAAAAAAAAAAACAATATTACAAATATAGATATAAAAAATAGAGTCCCGCCGGCGATGGTTCACGAGAATTCTGCCGGTGGTTAGGGCCACAGACTGAGGAACTTCCGCACGATGCGTGCCGTTCCCAAAACAGCTGCTTTCTGTTACTGATCCTTAATCCAGTTATTAAGCGACAGCCTCTTGAGATGATGGTCGAGGCTCGCTGCTATAAGACCGTTTACGAAAACGACATTGGGACAATTATTATTGAATCAACATCCCACATGTCAGTAACATCGTGTGCCAGGTCTAGGTACTTCCACAATCTGTCTATTTCAGCTTTCACACGGAACTGTGATATCAACAATAAATGCCCGTCGCTCTAACCGATCTACCAACACAATATCAGGCTTATTAGCAATGATAGTTCTGTCCGTGATGATAGATCGGTCCCAGTAGGGCTTGGCACGGCTGTTTTCCAGAACTGGCTCCGGAGTATACTTTTAATATGGGACTTCAAAATGCACAAGATTGTATCGAAGAGCAAATTGGTAATGGATAATCCTGGCTACTTGGTTGTGTCTGCAAATACTCTCCATTGGCAAGACGAGAACAACCGGAAACAATATGTCGGATAGACTCACAATCAGCAATTGCACAAATCCTTCAGTTTCCCTAAAGAGAACACCAAATTGTAGCCAGGTCACAGACGAAATCGTGCCTACATCAGGTCCAGCGAGAGCCCGGTAATACCGTCCATGAAGATCTTTTCCCCTCCATACATTCAAGCGATCTTGAGTACTGAGTATAACCGGTTTTCGCCAATTCTCTTTGGATAAAGAGAGTGGCATAACTTCATAGTCTACTGCCACAAATTCTCTATGCATTGCCCATTCTTTACGTAGGAAATATTCCCTGAGATTATAAAGCTCACGATTATGCAGGTTTTTTGGCACTTAGAAACCCGCGGCCTCCACATTTCCGTGGGATGTATAATCTCATCAAAGATGAGCGTGGATGGTGCATCCGGTATGTCGTCAGTAGTTTACGGACCTTTCTATCTAGGGCGTCAAGCTCGGTCTGAGTCCACTTTAATATGCCAAAAGTGAATATTAATAGGGGCATTACCCAGCTGTTGAAAGCACGTACCTTGTTTCCACCAGGTAGGAGACTTTTTAATACTTTAGTTAGTCGGTTAAGGAAACGTACCATCACCAGCTGTTTAATGTCAAAAAATCCGAGACATTCTGATATACCAAGGTATTTGCAGGTTTCAGTCGCACTAAGTTATTTAAGAAATAATGACACTGATGGTTGTATATGTCGCTATTTACAACCCTGCCTCTGAGTACATGTATGGTCGAACATTTATCCACACCGAATTCCATTCCGATGTCATGACTAAATGTTTGCGTGACATTTAATAACGACATCAAGTCTTGTTTATTCCGTGCATATAACTTTAGATCATCCATATATAATTTATCTTTCTCAGTATGTGAATTAATAAGTTATTGCTAACACTATATTGTAAGCTTGCAAATTGTACTAACAAATATGGATGTAATCTCATGTATGGATGAATCCGAAATAATTGATTATTATTATTATTATCATTAAAGTCTTCTTGTGATAGTCTTCCTGTATAGTGATAGTCTTCCTGTATTGTTATAACATAAACATAATTGTATAGACACGAGGACTTAGTCTTGCACTATGTAATTCGGATTTCAGATGTATTTAAGTCACAGCAGCGAAAAATATTGACAATTGAGATTAAATGCTATCACTGATAGCTGAAGAAAAAGATGCCTGGTAAACAAAAAATTAATACGAAATTGAACTAAATAATTGTAAAAATAGCTAAAACCCTTTTACAATGAAACTAAACTACAAATAAAGTTGGTATAAAGTTATAACTGATGATAAACAAAGATAATGGAAAATGTTTATATATATCGTTGACAACACTGTCTATACAATGATAATTCTGAAGTTTTCCGAATGACAAGATGCCTTGCAAATAAACGCGGGAAACGTTATACGTCCGAACAAACCATTCGTAAGCAAAATGTCTATTTGTAAACATTTTACATATTCTTGGTTTATGGCTTGTTATAATTTAATGCCAATTTTATTTGTAAGGCCGGTAGTGTTTAATATTGAACTTCTCAAATAGCTAGGTAGCAATTATTTTATATAATTAAATAAGAAACAGGAACGTCATTGAAAGCATTCTCCATATAAATTCTAATAATTTTAGAATTTTTATGCCTTTGTAAAAATAGAATTTTATTTCATATGCTAGGCCTTTGCCACTATTACAGCGTCTTATATTACTGCCTCGCAGACGTATATAAGCAATAAATTTACAAATGAAACAAGATCGCACCCAAATATTGAAAACAAATTGTGTATTAAGTTTTGATATTTATGTATATTTTAAAGAAAGGTTTTCAAGAAACAGCAAAGTTTAAGAATCGCTTTAAAATATTTGAGAAGTTCAATATTAAACACTACCGGCCTTACAAATAAAATTGGCATTAAATTATAACAAGCCATAAACAAAGAATATGTAAAATGTTTACAAATAGACATTTTGCTTACGAATGGTTTGTTCGGACGTATAACGTTTCCCGCGTTTATTTGCAAGGCATCTTGTCATTCGGAAAACTTCAGAATTATCATTGTATAGACAGTGTTGTCAACGATATATATAAACATTTTCCATTATCTTTGTTTATCATCAGTTATAACTTTATACCAACTTTATTTGTAGTTTAGTTTCATTGTAAAAGGGTTTTAGCTATTTTTACAATTATTTAGTTCAATTTCGTATTAATTTTTTGTTTACCAGGCATCTTTTTCTTCAGCTATCAGTGATAGCATTTAATCTCAATTGTCAATATTTTTCGCTGCTGTGACTTAAATACATCTGAAATCCGAATTACATAGTGCAAGACTAAGTCCTCGTGTCTATACAATTATGTTTATGTTATAACAATACAGGAAGACTATCACTATACAGGAAGACTATCACAAGAAGACTTTAATGATAATAATAATAATAATCAATTATTTCGGATTCATCTATACATGAGATTACATCCATATTTGTTAGTACAATTTGCAAGCTTATAATATAGTGTTAGCAATAACTTATTAATTCACATACTGAGAAAGATAAATTATATATGGATGATCTAAAGTTATATGCACGGAATAAACAAGACTTGATGTCGTTATTAAATGTCACGCAAACATTTAGTCATGACATCGGAATGGAATTCGGTGTGGATAAATGTTCGACCATACATGTACTCAGAGGCAGGGTTGTAAATAGCGACATATACAACCATCAGTGTCATTATTTCTTAAATAACTTAGTGCAACTGAAACCTGCAAATACCTTGGTATATCAGAATGTCTCGGATTTTTTGACATTAAACAGCTGGTGATGGTACGTTTCCTTAACCGACTAACTAAAGTATTAAAAAGTCTCCTACCTGGTGGAAACAAGGTACGTGCTTTCAACAGCTGGGTAATGCCCCTATTAATATTCACTTTTGGCATATTAAAGTGGCCTCAGACCGAGCTTGACGCTCTAGATAGAAAGGTCCGTAAACTACTGACGACATACCGGATGCACCATCCACGCTCATCTTTGATGAGATTATACATCCCACGGAAATGTGGAGGCCGCGGGTTTCTAAGTGCCAAAAAACCTGCATAATCGTGAGCTTTATAATCTCAGGGAATATTTCCTACGTAAAGAATGGGCAATTCATAGAGAATTTGTGGCAGTAGACTATGAAGTTATGCCACTCTCTTTATCCAAAGAGAATTGGCGAAAACCGGTTATACTCAGTACTCAAGATCGCTTGAATGTATGGAGGGGAAAAGATCTTCATGGACGGTATTACTCATTAATCGCATGGAAATATTTTCAAAATATCTCGCAGCTATGGAAACTAAGCATATTTTATATTGAAAATATGCTTAATTTTATCATTAATGGAATCGTGGTTTTTGTGGCCGCAGTAATAATATTTGTATCTTAAAAAGTCGGTTACGTTGTAAATGCATAAAAATGGAGCTTAATAGACTCGGTTACATACAAAGTACGGGACAATAGCTCTTGTCAGCGAGGAACGCTAAACGTTTTCAATGACTCAGATCTCGTTAATGCAGTTCTGACATTAAGTAATAATTACAGCAACACTTAAATAGAAGCAGCAATTATTTATACAACAAGGAGACACTAATGAAAATCTTTTTTTAACTTAAGTAGAACTAGAACAGTTTTGTGAAGAAGTATTATCACAAGTAAAGTTTGTGTTTATAAAGTAGGAATGAATATGAATGAATATGTGTAGTCAAATTATAACTTCGACTGTATTCTGTTTGACGGTGTTAAGGTAAATACAATTGCAATTGCAATTTCGAAATATTTAGTTTATTAAACGTAAAATAAAGTTGAAAATAATGATAATGAGAAGAAATGGAGATTTCAAATTATAATATAAACACGTCTGTGTGTAGATATTATAACCTTCTAGTACAACATTCCACATTTAAGCAACCAGCAATTTAAGGCTTCTTAAAAGGGTAAGTATCCATTCCTACTCCGAAATATTATCTTGTAATTGTAGATACATTCGATAAGTAGGTTCATAGTAACCGTAGTGATTGGAATTAATAGGTTCTACTTTCATAACGGATTACTTTTCTTCTATTAACCAACGTCTCATTATAACTTCAAGGTCAAATTCATTTATACCTTTTTTATAAATTATGCATTATTATAGAAACCAGCATAAATGAATATGTCGAAGATTTGTAATATATAAACAAAGAAGAATAATAGCCGATTTTTTTTTGATGGAGGTGAAGTCGATATGATACTTCTATTGTTTGATATGAGTTGAATTATCAATTTGCTAGTGATTTAAGAAAAGTGTTAACCCAAAAAATTGAAGTCCCTATTAATTTATGAGTTCAAACCTAAAGCCTCCTAAACAATATGGTGATTCAGTATGAAGCGAGAACTTGAAGTGAAACATTATCACAAAAATGCACAATTGCGCTGTTTTGTTTTGTAAAAATAATAGTGGACAATCAAAACATATGTCTTTCCATGAGTTCCAACCTATTTATTTGTGAAATAAATAAAATTTGGCATGCAAACAAAACGTATTTTTAAAAGTACTAATAGTAATTGTACCTAAATGTTGTATCACTTCTTCATTCCGTTGATATTAATATTATTCCGTATAAGATTTGAAAATATCGATACTTATATCGATGAACGAACGAATTCAGTTTTAATCTTATACAAAATATTCAAATAAATTTAAAATTTCTAGTTAATTCACTAATTAATTATTTCATCACAGGAAAGTCACCAATATTATTAGGATATTATGATCATTAATATAATTATTGATAAGCTATATTTTTATCAATTCAATAGGTTCAATCAATCACTTTTTACATATCGATAAAAATTGACTTTTTCAAGCACTACTGTTAGACAATTATTGTAGTTCCCCGTCAAAGTTTAAGTAGATCAAGCAATGAGGTCAACAAATTAATTGGTATAGTAAAAAAACTATAAAATTCAATTTAAAAATTAAATTTATTAAAGTAACGAACTCTGGACGACCACTAGACTCAAGTGGTACGCGAATTAAAATTTTGTACAATTTTTCACATGCTTTTATTTAACCGTGCTGTGTTAGACTCCAGCAGTATGAGTGTTCAAATCGGGATTATGAATTTTGAACGTGTTATCGTAAATCTGTTGAGCTGATAAACATTTTTATAAAAGTCTTCACCGAGATTAACATTCAGTAGTAGTTTTTTGACTTTCAATAAGAGATTTCACATCTTATTTTGAATAAAAATATTTGAATTTGAATTTGAATTTGAAAAAGTGTTAGTTCAATATAAAAAATTCTTCACTGGTGAAGAGAGTTAATATGAAATTTCGGCTATATTTTTTTTATGAAAATAAGGGACGAGTCGAGCATGATGTTCAGCTGATGGTAATTATACGCCCTGCCCATTTCAATACCGCTCAGGATTCTTGAAAAACCCCAAAAATTCTGAGGGGCATAATTGCGCTCGTCAACTTGAGACATAAGATATTAAATCTCATTTGCCCAGTAATTTATCTTGCTACGGCGCCTTTGAGACCGAAACACAATAATGTTTACACATAACTGCTTCGGCAGAAATAGGCTCCGTTGTGGCACCCATAATATAACCATCCTAGGCATCCTGTGCTAAGAGCCTCCATTTAATTACGAAAACTGGACTTATTTGTCACCAAGATATGGCCAGTACGCTTAACCATAATATGCGGCTCAGACATTTTAATAGGGTTTATTACAGAGATATATGAAAAGATTAGAGGATATAAAAAAAGAAGTCGCGCAATAACAACTTAAAACTCGGTCACACTGTTGTATGACGCGTTTATCCTTATAAAATGTTCGCTTACATTATGTCGGGATGTTTTCATTCCTGATATTTACTAATATTTACTAAGCAAGATAAATCAACATTGGTTATGCCTCACAAATGCAGAGCACGCGCTCAATATGGCACAATTACTAAGTTCGCTACTTTTAATTTTGGCGTTTTTTCAACTTGCAACTCGGGTAAGCGAAAAGACAATTATTATTTGTAGAGACTATCTTTCATATGAAAATCTTTTGCTCATTTTTCGTCGCAATAGATATAAACCGAGTGATTTTTAAAAATTTATAATTTAAGGGTTAGACTTCTTATGAATTTAAAGAGTAATGTCTCAATAGAAATAGTCTAAGAGCGATATTCCTTTTACCAGTGTTATCGTAGTTATAATCATAATAATAATGTTTGTCTATTTTATCCTTATTATTTCTATCTCTGTATCTATTCTTAGGAACAGATTTAAAAAAAAACGCAACGCAATATCTGGGATTAACATTAGAGAAATAGTTAATTAATCCTTATACATAAATAATATTATAATATATACATGCAATCTAGTAAGGATTTATTACTTACGTATAAGGAAGGAAAGTAATCTTTTATTATTTCAATAAGTAAGCGTGAAAATATTAAAGAAGAAAATTTGTTTAAACATTGTTATTGCTGTGAAAGTATGAATGAAGTCTGTAGACCCTTTATATTTTTCAAACCATTGACTTGCAAGCTATCAGCTCTTATTAAGTTATATAACTTCCAACTTCACCTCCAATAAACTCTCATTATCTAAGTTATGTAAAGTAATCTATACTTATATAATGAAAATGGTCTTTGTTTGAGTCTCAATCACGCCTAAACCACTCATTGTATCGACATGAAATTCGATACGAAATTTATCTTAGATGGGTTATGGCTACTTATTGTTTGAATTCTAACGTTCTTTCGTTTTAAAATTTGCCCAGCGAAGCGGGCGGGAACGGCTAGTATACACATAAACGGTATCATAACGTGGTCATTACTAACGCCTACCAAATGCAATTTAATGGGAGCACGCTTCATACTGGAGAGTAATTGCATTATTTATAATGTTATTATTAAAATGGTAAAAGTGGTATGAAATTTTAGGTATTTGTATACAGTATAGCCTGGAAAACCTCTCGGTGATCAACATCTCATTTACGTAAATAATCAAAGGCATTTTGGTCTTTTTATGGTACATAGCTTCCCACACCTAAAAATATTTTCATTTAAAATAGTCTTAACGTAAGATTTGTAATGTATTTGTGAATTGTATACGAGAGTGATTCCTCGTAGAATATTCTGTAATAAATTTAGAATTAGATGTTTATTTCTCAGTTACATTTCAGGCGAATGCTGGGAAAGATCAAAACCTTGGGCGGAGGACAATTGACGGGATGATTTTAAAAACACTGTGGAGCAAAGTTTTGAATAATTACGATGTTAAAACTAAAGAAATGGCAATGAAGCAGATAAAAGCTTCACCTGATTATGATAAATTAGTAATAAGTTTAACGAAAGTTAAGAAAGAAAAAGTGCAAAAAATTATTGATTTGGTTAGTGAAATAATGATAATATATACATCTAAATAGGAACGAAGTAACAATAATATTAGTAATAATTATAATTGTTTTTGAGTTATTAATTTTTTATACTTATGAAAATATATATGTTGTAAAATATTAAATTATTATTAGGATAATATACCTTTTTGAACTTAAACATTTACAATGTGTTTGTATTGTTTAATTTACTGCTTCTTTCGTACCGAGGTAACGGTGCAAAGGATTTTTCTAGGTTGTTTTGATATTTTGCGTATATATATATATAAACCATGCGTTTTTTTTACATCTAAATGATAGTTTCCACCAGCTCTAACAATATTATACATTAAACATTTGTAACAAGAATGGATAAACTAAAAACAAACTGAATCATATGGATATGGAATAGTGTTGTCTTCTGGTCTGGTATTTTATACTTTAAAGAATAGAGTGCCCCAACTCATATATTATGTGAAGAAATATTTTGTATCAACTCAACTTCCTTGAATTTTTTTTTACTTATATAGAGCCTTCAGTATAGGTATTACTCGTACCAAGGGAGTAAGCATTATAATTACGTTTTGAGCGACATGTTAGATTACGAGCCTAGCAAAGGGCTTTAAAGTTCTGAGGTCAATAGAAGTCTTAAGTGAAGCGACTCGTGGGTTTACCTTTTAGTTTGGTTTGACCTTTAGGTCAAGACCAAGACAGGCTTTACCTTTAACACAAACAGAGGTGTATACTTTAGTCTTCACACCTTCTATGAGGCAATACAAAGAACAGCCTTCAAAGACAGATAGTAACTCGTTTGTACTGAATATTATTAATACCACTTTATGCCTTTTAAGAGTCTTGACTTTTTTTGATTTTCTACAATTATCAAGATCATTACAAGCTTTTGGTAAGATTTCCATTTAATTTGTTCGGTAGTACATTATTTATAATCCTTAAAGCGTGTGATATAAATTAAAACCTCAGAGTCAAATCACTTGAAAACATTTTCGCATCAACTATCAACATGAAAATATTGAGTTTAATACACCTAATGCTTTGAAATTACGTCTTTTTTCTAGTTAAAGTGTCCAGTTTGATATTCGATGTTATGTCAATAAAAAAAAATAGATTTATAATAAGATCTCTTCAAAGACGACATGTTAGGAGAATAATTGAGGGAATATTATTAATTGTAACGTTCCAAATTAAAATAATTAAAGAGAATTATTAGATTTACATAACAAGCTTCAATACTAATCACTTAACTTTGCCATTTCGTGACTTATAATTGGACAACGTCGAGTAGAAAAATATGTACACTTTTACTTATTAATTAGGCTTTTATTTACAAAATTCCTACGACAACGACAATTACAGTGTGGGCTAATCTATATTAGTCGCCTAAACATTGTATAAAAAACGTCAATCACCCACGGACTAGTAAAAAAAGAAGGACTCCGCGCCGTGATATTAGCAAGTGAAGCACCTTTATGCTTGTGTGTGTGTGGTGACGGGGTATACCAGATACAAAATTTTTTCTCCCTTAAATAATCATATATCCACAAAAACTTTTATAGTATTGTTTTTATACTTTTTCACAACGCACGACGGCATTTTTAAAATATTTTATTGCGACGCAGGCTGATCTGTGACAGACGATGGCAAATCTCATAATGGCGGCCGATCAGCTTGTATTAGAGTAAGTGTATGCGTGGGGCTATGTATTTACACTTTTACCTGCATGTTTTGGTGTCTCACTGTTATGTAAGGTGGCATGGAGTCCTTCTTATTTTACTCGTCCGTGCACTCACCATAAAAAAGTCTTAATGAGATCTTTTTAATGTATAATATAATAATATTCCCTCACAGAATAACCGATGGATTGTTAAACGCGTAGCACATTGAGAGTTTTATATATTTAAATTCTTGTTTGTATATTTAAATTCTTGTTGTTTAGTAATAAATTTGTTTTCTACAAAAATCTTTTAACAATTCGTTATAGTTGCTTAAGATACCAATTAATACACGTATTTTAATGTATATATATATAGAAACCAGTAAGAATTGCTCATTTAATAACAAAACATGCGGCTCAAGTATAACTGCCAAAAATAAAATTAAAATAACATCAAAGTTTAGTTAGTCCAGTAAAGTTTAAGAATATAATCCTAATTATTCAAATGACTGAGATTAAGTTCCTGAATATTTATTTTCCAAGTAATGGGTGAATAATTTAAGGGAAGATTTCTTATTTCAATAATTTTATATCAGAGTGTGATATAATTGTAAATGTTTTGTAAAGAATTTAATATAATAATTAAAAGCAATGATGAATATTTGGTTAAATTAAATTAGTAATTTATTGGACGCCTTATGCTCTACTATCGGTCACAATATGACAACTTCGCAACGGGCTTACACTGTATAGTAAAAATCCATCTAAAGAGTAGTTTTTATAACTGAAATATTGAATTTTATTATAAGAATAATATATAAACTTTAAAAAATGCTTACGTGCTTTTAAGAAAAAAATACATTATTATCAACCGCCTTTATTTATTGATCTATACGTCACTGAAGTACCCTCGAACGACAAGAAAAATCGAGCAGTTATCATCTGCGCAACCGTTTTAGATATCTTAGTAAAATTTTATGGGTTTTGTCTCAAGCTTTATTGATAGTAGACCAGAAGATTTATTCAAGCCAATTTCTACATATTATAAAACAAAGTCTTCCACCGCGTCTGTCTGTCTGTCTGTTAGCGTTGAATTCATTATCTACTGCACCAATTTTGGATCATGGTTCTCGAAAAGGGTAATAAATAGAAATAATTTGTTAAGTTTTTGTAGAAATTAACGATATTTGTTGGAGGTGTTGGAAAAATAGGTCGTCTGGGAGCTTTCAACGAAAACGCTGTCTAAACCCTTTAAGATATAACAAAATTACGTACGGTGGAATTATGTTCCAATTGCTCTACAGAAAAGAACATGTACTCGTATGAGTACAATTAAGTTTTAGTACGGCGATAGCATATGTCTATCTCTTAAGGATAACATACTATATCCATTTTAATACTTAAAAAAATTTGAATTGTAAAGCGGTAATGTATCTTTATAATTTTATTAATACATATTATTATAAAATCATTCAGAAATACATTAAACGGTTTTGTTACATTTTTAACTCATTAACTATGATTACATAATTCCGATGGCTTTAGACTGCATTATTCCCGAATACTTACATATTTTTTTATTCTTATAACAGAACAGCGTCTATCAAGTCAGCTAGTATGTAGCAATAGACTAAGAGAAGGCGTATGATAATAATATATTAGGAATAGCTTATGGACGACATTGGCTATGTACAGGTTGAATAACGTACGTACGAGAAACGGACAAGTATCTTACGTAAGTATCTTAAGTAGCAGTCGCTCGTGTACATCCCCAATATTAGAGGTATAGAAATACATTCATCATCATCATCAGCTAGAAGACGACCACTGCTGCACAAAGGCCTCCCCCAAAGATCTTCATAACGATCGGTCCTGCGCTGCCCTCATCCAACGGATATCGGTCGCGACCAGATCGTCGGTCCATCTTGTGGGGGGCCTACCAACACTGAGTCTTCCAGTACGTGGTCACCATTTGAGATATTTATTGCCCCACCTTGCGGCTTCTGTCCGTTGAACTATGTGCTCTGCCCACTGCCACTTCAGTTTCGCAATCATTTGAAATTATTGAAAATAATTAAAATAAATAAAATATTATTAGAAATAAGACGAATAAAAAAAGGCTTTAAATCTTTCACAATATATATTTATTGAAATTTTTTTATAGTTTTTGTAAATAATTGACTTCTGAGAATAGTAACTTCTATTGATAATTTCTTCATTAAAAAATGGTCAGTCTGGTATGAATTTTTGTAGTAAATAATAATAATAATAATAATAATATAAATATTTTTTTAATATAAAATAAAGCTCTATGAACGAGGAGGATAAACAGGCTCGTGGATTCTGTAAGTAATTGATCCCTAACAATAACTAATAACAGTTATTGTATGCTGTTATCGTAGTTACTAATACATTAATTTCATATATATCCGTTATTCTACTAATATTATAAATGCTAGAGTTTGCAAAAACTATCGAGTGGATTTGAAATGAAACTTAACAATAATAATAAATAGCTTACACATCAGAATTACACATAGGCTTATAATTTATAAAGATGTAGTGTGAATTATCCAAAATATAATAACCATCACTGCGTCTTCCAGTACTATCCATAAGTGTCAAGAATTGGGAAAAAAATTTGCAATCTGCCAGCTATTCATGTTTGCGGCGCAAAGTCCGTAGGAGTTACAAAAGTACTTATAATGTATATCGGTGCAAATACTACAACAGAACTATTATAAAAACGAGAATAATAAGATTAATTAATTTCAAGTTCAATTGTAAGATATTAAACTAATTCTATTTTATTCTATTGCAAATAACATTTATTACTTTTACAGTGTGTTTGTTTAATACATAAATATAAAACAATTTAAAATATAAAAAGATTATTTGAAGTGGTCTCCATTGGCTGCAATATAGTCGTATAAACTTTGAGGCCAGTTATCAATAGAAGTCTGAAACGTTCGTTTCACACCAAGACTGCGTAGACCGAGCTTTATGACCTGGTGCCGAGTCTTGCTGGAAGGATTATTCTTGGTTATTGAACATGGTGTTGTTAAGGGTCTTCTCAAGAATGGTATCTTGAATGATACACTTGTGCTGATACGCTTGTGATGTTTTGATACCTTTTTCACAAAAGTATTGCTCAGTCACTCCTTCATAGCTAATACCCCACCAAATCATCACTGAAGTCGGACAGTGCCCACGTTGCACTCTGTCGACTAATTGGGAAGCTTATTTAGAGCTTTCAGCATAAATACTGTCATTTTTTTTTTTAAATGTTACTCTAATGTAAAAAAATCTGATTCGTAAACAACATTTTTGTGTGACCTCCCTTTTCGTACCGCTTCAGTAGGTCTTTTGATTTTACCACCCTATTCTTTTTTAAATTAACAGTTAAGTAATGACCAGTACGTCTCATATAGGCTGCAAGTCCTAAGTCATGTTTTAAAATACGTGACTTGGTTCTAGGTGCTATCTCCATCGCCCGAGATAAATTATTTTACTTTTAGACTGGATTTCTTAGAATTCTTTCCCAGCAGTAAGCAGTAAGCTTTTGAGAATTTTTCAATTTGCCTCTAGCTCCATACTTTATTTATGTTATGCAATCACAGCGATTCAGTTGTCTTTATCACATCTATCAAAATGAGAAATGACAGATTCCAAATTCAAAACTCAATGTGTAATAAACTCTTGTAATTCTCTTGTGTCACTTCTTGTAATATTCGTTAATGATAAATACATTCTGATCATAGATCATAACAATCTTTACATGTAATGTTTATAAACCAATCGCAGGAGCTAAGCACATATTAAGGCATTCTGTTTTTTCATAACGCGATTTCTAAAAGTTAGGTGTCGGATTAATCACCCTACAATCGATCTTTGGGATCCTAAGTCATTATTCAGCTGGCAAAGTAAATGAGATCAAAATTAGTGTGGAACTTGAAATTGATTTCATATTGATCTAAGACAAATTGATATTCATGTAGAGCGGCCAATGCCCGAAAGTAACTTCGATTTAGTTTATTTTACGTGCATTCTGTGAAAAGGACCTGAGAGCTTAGTTTTTAATTTAAAAGTTTTGTCACAAAAGTCCCGTAGTCCAGCTAAAATTAACTTCTTTACTAGTATATTATTTGCCTCTTTATTGACACAACATGTGAGTTTGTTTTGCTGCAGTTCTTGTTGCTATGCGTTTTATGTCTATATGTTAGATTCTATGTTTTATGTAGGATATTTATTTATCGATAAAAATAGTCCGATTTACCCATTTACCCAGTTTAAAGTAAATACAAAGTGCTCAACGAGATCCATAGGAAATCACTGTCTCATTGTCCTTTAATAATTATCTGACATTTTCAGTTAAATTAAGAGAAATGGGAGGCGCGAAAAGTGCTTGCGAGCCAAAGCGTTTCTCTAATTAAGCGAATTCTTTTTGTCGGTTAACGACCGAAAGTGTCTAGTATAGGTAATGAATGTCTTTGTTCGATGCTTGCCGTTTGCAAATTATATTGAAAGTTAAATACATTTCAATTCTTAAAAATCAAGAAATAAGTGAAACAAGAGAATATTTCAACCTGTAATAGTAACATAATTACTTAGTTAAATCCCCTGATTTCAGTTCTATTTAGAGTCAGTCATCTCGATATATTTTTGTCACTTAGTTTTGCGTCAATTTTGGGGGTAAACTCACAGTCAGAATGTCATTAATGATTCGTGTCTAGGTACTCGGTGGACATCGTCTGCATACACGCGGCATTTAGTTCTAACAGGTATTATTGCATCGTATAGTACACC
Source organism: Leptidea sinapis (assembly GCF_905404315.1). NCBI lineage: Eukaryota > Metazoa > Arthropoda > Insecta > Lepidoptera > Pieridae > Leptidea > Leptidea sinapis. The sequence continues at coordinate 20,596,066 of NC_066312.1, read as the reverse complement.
AGAACACGACCTTAAATAAAGCTCGTCGGTTCTGACAGGTAAATCTTGCTCTATATTTTCTTTACTATTGACAATGGATCCGAGGAACTTTAAGGAAGTGCATCATCAATGTGATCAAGTGATCAGAATGAGTTTAGAATTTTTACCTAATAATTGGTAAGTTGCTAGTTTTATAATACATCTAGACTATATTTCCAAGACATTAGAACAATAATAATAGTATGAAATATTGTTTTTGTTGGTATAAATTTGACTTTAAATGGACGCTCCATTCAAAATTAATAAAGACTTTGAGGCGTGATTTCCTTTGTCTGTTTTTTACTATTTATTTATTTTGGAATTTGTTAAAATATGTTTACTTTAATTGGAAAACAGCCGCAAAATATATTTCAGTAGTTATTTTTTACAGATATAGTATAGTTACATTTTAAATCTTAAACAAGCGATCTCGCAATTCAAGGTCGATCAAGTTCAAGGAATTTTTAGTGTTTCGCAATGAATATCTCAAATTATTACTATGAAAGCATATATTTTTTGCATTTATATGTTAAAACATATAAAGTTGATTATAAAACTATAAGCACTAATAAATAAAACCAACTGTTACCATTAAAAATACTAATCCATTCTAAATTATAACGGGATTCAACTTAGTGTCGTGTATGTTAAAACACAATATGAATAATTTATAGATTGTCTTATTGCTTGTTTCGATAGCTTTCAGATAGATACACTGAAGTTATCCTAACGCATATAAGCATTCTTTTGCTACACGTAAAATAAACGCATAGATACACTTTGGCGCGCGTAAAATTCCCGCGTTAAAATCGCTTGGCAATCATCGGAGTTGAAGCTCGGATCACGAAGGATTAATTCGTTTAATTGGTTTATGACTGACTGGGTATTGTTTTTGTCGGCAAAGAAACTGCAATGCGTACAATTCCGTATTTTTACAGTTGACTTCCAAGCCGCTGCTTTCCAAAACAAAAAACTTTATTTTTGGCAAAATTAAAATGTTAGCAGAGGTCAATGTTGAAATATTAACAGAGCAGCCATAATGCGGATCTTTGGTGTTTTTCGGCCTTAATCTCAAATTTAATTTCTAGTACCAGCTGGTTACAATACTCATACTGTTGACTGCGACAGGTATGTGAAGTTATGTTTCATGTTACTTGATTGTACTTGAACGACTGGTCTAGTGACTTTGTGATTTCAGCAATTTACTGTCCTCCGAGATACTCTATAAAAGATATCGATTTTAATGACTTTTTTTCGTCTCTGGGTAGCCGCTTCATTGCGGGAGGTGACTACAATGCTAAAAATACCTTCTGGGGCTCTAGATTGATACTGCCACGAGGCAGAGAACTCTTTAAATGTATACAAACAAATAAACTAGATGTAGTGTCAACAGGACAGCCTACATATTGGCCAACTGACCCTAAAAAATACCGGATTTAATTGACTTTTGTGTTGTAAATGGTATCCTGAAAATTAACATATCTTGCTCTAGTTGTTTAGATTTATCATCTGACCACTCCCCAATCATTTTAGAGCTACGTACCAATGCTGTAGAAAAACTAACAAAACGTACACTCCACAATAATAAAACTAACTGGCCACTTTTTCGAGTACTTATAGACAATACTTTTCAAAAATCCATCACCCTGATGTGAGCAAGTGATATCACAGCTGCTGTCGAATTTTTAACGCTAGCATACAAGACGCCGCCTGGACGGCAACTCCTAAAGATAATATTACCAAGCCAGCAACACAGGTTGACAAATCCACAATGGACAAAATTTCTGAAAAACGAAAGACAAGGAAACAATGGCAGCAAAGTAGATGCCCCATCGCACGCAAAAAATTAAACCACATGATAAGAGTTGTGAAACGATCTCTGAATGATGACTGCAACAGAGGTTTCCAAAATTACCTACATACCTTGGACTCCACTGCGGCCACAAATTACTCTCTATGGAAAGCCACAAGAAAATTGAAACAACCGAATATTACATCACCCCCCTCCCCCCCCCCAAGAAATAATATAAGGAACTGGGCACGCACGGATGAGGAAAAAGCCATGATCTTTGCACAACATTTAGCAAGTGTTTTCAAGCCTCACCCAAACGAAGGAACCCCCGAGCACGAGAAAAGAGTCACTGACTATCTCAATACGCCTACAATAAACAACACCAATGAATCAGTTACTTTTCAAAAATTTACTAAAAAAGAAGTCCTCCGAACAATCAACAAAGCTAACTGTAAAAAATCCCCGGGATATGACTTAATAACAAACAAAATTCTTCAAGAACTCCCTGACTCTGGACTGACATTCCTCACCTCATTATTCAATGCTATAGTAAGACTGGATTTCTTCCCACCTCAATGGAAAGTTGCGAAAATCATAATAATTCTGAAGCCGGACAAACCACCGGAAGAAGCAAAGTCTGTAAAAATTAAGTAAAAATTTTTGAATCTCTGCTCCTTCAACGTATGCATCCTATTATAAAGGATAATAAACTTATCCCAGACCACCAATTTGGGTTCCGTAATAAACATGCCACAGTCGACCAAGTTCACAGATTAACTGAAAAAATTATGAAATCTCTCGAAGATAAAGCATACTGCAATAGCGCTTTCCTTGACATATCTCAAGCCTTCGACCGAGTATGGCACCAGGGTCTCCTCTACAAAATTAAGACTTCCTTTCCTGATTCCATCTATAAAGTCCTCCAGTCATACATTGAAGACAGATATTTTCTCGTGCAAAGTGGCGAAGCTTTATCAAACTTACACAGCATGGAAGCCGGTGTCCCGCAGGGAAGTGTGCTCGGGCCTACACTCTACTTGCTCTATACTTCAGATTTACCTACTCCTGAATATGTAACATCTGGCACTTTCACCGATGATACCGCCATTATGGTTTCACATAATGATCCAACGGTTGCATCCTACTATCTGCAAAGTGGTCTGAATGAGATATTATCCTGGCTCAGAAATTGGAGAATCAAGGCTAACGAATCAAAATCAGTGAATGTGACTTTTACCCTTAAGAGAGCTTGAATATGTCCTCCCGTTCAATTAAATAATGTAACAAACCCTCAAGCGGAGCATGTGCGTTATCTTGGCCTACACCTAGACAATCGTCTCACATGGCAAAAACACATCTTCACTAAAAGAAAACAATTAGGAATCAAACTAAGCAAACTGCATTGGCTTATTAGACGTAAGTCACAGCTTTCACTTGAAAACAAGGTACTGCTTTACAAGGCAATTCTTAAACCCATCTGGACATACGGTATACAGCTTTGGGGTACCGCATCACACTCAAATATTGAAATAATCCAACGATTTCAGAATAAAACACTACGATTAATAGCCAATGCTCCAGGGTTTGTACCAAATGATCTATTACACCATGACCTCGGAATACCAACAGTCAAGGATGAGATAACAAAATTCGCTAAGGCACACAAAACTAGAGATATCACCCTAACATACTAGCAAAAGCCCTAATGAACAAAAGAACGAAAGTATCAAGAAGACTGAAACGCAAAATACCTCAAGATCTACTAACTAGCCAACAAGATGCTTAATTATGGAAATTGGGTTTGGCATAGGCCATTCTCCAAGCAAGCCAATGTCACCAGTAGGACACACAAATTATTGAATGTCCCAACGAAGGAGACAGATTATAATAAAATGAACACAAATAAAAATGTTACTTGATTAACTGATATAATATCTTATTTGCATTTTTGAGAAAAAAAATAATTTTTTTAAAAGGGACGACGAGTAGGACGTTCAGCTGATAGTTATTGATACGCTCAAGATTTTCGAAAATCCCGAAAATTCTGAGCGGCACTACAGTTACGCTCGTCACCTTTAGACAAAAGATGTTGAGTCTCATTTGCCCAGTAATTTCACTAGCTGCGGCGCCCTTCAGACCAGAAAACAATAATGTTTCCACATTACTGCCTCACGGTAGAAATAGGAGCCGTTGTAGTACCTATAATCTAGCCGGCATCCTGTGCAAAGAAGCCTCCCACGGGTAAAGTTAGTAGCGTTGTTTCTAGATTCGGAGGTTTGGGGGTAGTCTATATAATATATCACTTGCTTCGCTTTGCAACTCATAATTATTGCTTTCGGTGTATACCCTAGCATTTATTTCTTTATTATTATTTAACGTACCGAAAGACACAGTGTTGGTAGGACCCACAAGTAGCCGACCATATGGTCAAAATTGCCAAAATACTTTGGATGTGAGCAGCGCAGAGCCGATCGTCGAGGAGATCTTTGGAGGACTTTTATATTATTGGAAATTATGAATGAAAATAATTACTTAATTTTTTTATTAAAAATTAATTCAATTTTTGCATTTTTGAATTATATAAAGATTATCAAGGTTCACACTTCAGATATATAAGACGTAATATTATATTATAATCGTAATATGAAATTCAGTACAAAATTAGAACACTCGTTTGGATGATGTAATGGTTACTAGGACTGGCTTTTTTAATGTTAGCAGTAAGCTAACTATTTCAGAACCTTTTATAGAGGATTCATATTATGGGTGTAGATAAAGTCAAGTATGCAACTGTTGACAATTAGATATTATCATGTGATACTATTATCACATTAACCCACATTCGTGTTTTAATACCCCTTATTACATAACAGTTGCATAAATAACTATTATATGTCCTAATAATTGCTTAATATTTAGAAAACAGCCAGAGTATAAAATAAACTACTGACTTCGTTATGATATTTTAAATGAGATATTTAACAAATGATGTCAATAGGGTATAGCTTCCTATGCCCGCCTGTTTCCGAGCTTCTATTTCTATGAACAGTATTATGAACAGGAGAGCATTAATTAAAAAGGCTAAGATTGTGTTGCATACCTGTATAAGACAATATCGTAATAGTTTTTCGAATGATAGTTTGTTGTTTGTTTGAGTTAAGCGTCATAGATTTATATTCCACTTTTAAGAATCTGAGGCCAATCGAATGTATAATAAGAGTCGCTTTAATTTAAGCAACTGAGTCTCGTTTGAATGCATAAAGGATCAACAATATCGGGATCAAAGCCATACCCGATTATTATGCTAATGGAGTTTTTCGTTGCCCCTAAAGGAAGAACTAAAACAAATTATTTAAGAAACCTTAAGAATCTAACATCATACAATTTAATGGCGTATTTAAGGAGACATTTCACTCTTAATAATAATTTATTGAGTAAATAACCTTATATATTAAAGTTAATATACGTATAAATACAAGTGTGATAAAGTTAATAGAAGTGTCATAATTCACTACTGCAATAAAGGACAATATTGAATCAAATGTACAGTCAATAAATAGCTCCTCTACGGTCACTCGACTGCTAGGAGTTTGATTGCGATTGCAATCAAACGTTGAAATTTAAGTTGAAAAAGAGCAATTTCAAAGAAATATCATAAAAACATTCAACTTAATGGTTATAAAGTTATGGTTCTATATTTTATATATATTTATAGTTATGGATAATGTATGTTGGTAGTGCCTAATGCCAAACGCAACTCCAAATGAAACTCGTCTATGAAGTTTGGGGGAGACCTCATTACCGCGATGTATGCAGTAATATTTTAACGCTAGCCGTGAACTTTTCAGTCTGATTGTAAAGAATCATCCCCGGTCGCTAATCTAATTTATTTGTATCTGGCTCAGTTTGATGACATAAAAAGAAAGTAATGAGAAATAAAAGTTTCACTTTAAAAAGAAACTGAGTAATTAGAAATAATTTGTTAAATTATTAAAATTTTTGAGAGACATTATTAACTCTCTTTGTACTGGTCCATTAGAATTGAACACAGAACAGGTATAAGACATTTAAACTGTTCTGTGGACTTGAAGCTGTACGAAACGCGTACTAAAACAATGGTGGCAAACGCTGTCTTGCTCTAACATATATACGACTCTTTTATTTGTTTTGGTTTGAGTGTCGTGTAACATGTCATTTATTCATCTATATATATAAAACAAAGTCGTGTTAGTTACACCATTTATAACTCAAGAACAGCTAGACCAATTTTTCTGTTGTTTGATTTTTTGGGTTTCTCTTAGTCCGGAATAGGATAATAAGTAATAAAATATCGATAAAATCAGAAAAAAATATTATTCTAAAAACATTTATTTTTTCATACATTTTATATGGATTGACATTTTCAAGACATCTCAAGAATAGAAAGAAATCAATGAAGTTTTTTGTTAGTTTCACGCTACATGAGTAATAAAATACAACTGACAGTGCACGTCATGTTATTCAAGTTGACTGGTGGATGCAATGACGTTCTTATGTAAAGAATGTCATTGGGTGGGTGTGTTTGTTTCGAGTTTCTATTAGCTTATTGTGCCATCTTTCCCGACATAGACGTAATGCAACTAGGATTCGAAACATTGCGAATTGTACTGACGAAGAACAAGAAATTGCAGGCAAAAGCGTTAGTATGGGCTCGACGTTGTGTTTCTGAATCACAAGAGCAAAGCGAGGAAGCCAGTAAACCTCAGAGATCAACAACTAGATAATTTTTGACGCACAAGAAGAAATTTATGAAGTACTGATTTGAATCGAGCAGCGTTTCGATACGATTGCAGTACTGATTACCGTTTGCATACTAGCTTTCACATTGGGTCAATGGACGTTGTTTGCAAGTATTTTCCGGAGAAACGCCAGGATTGTGCTGCCTTAGTGGGAAACTACTGAATCACGACATTTTCTAGCAAACACTTAAAAATACAATGTTTGTTTCCAAATATCCACATTTGAGGCAGACATTATCACTTACACATACACTTTTTTTATCGATTGTGGATATTTTGTATAACTGTTTAATTAAAATATGTTATTACATAGTTGTTTATTATGGCATTTAAACATTTGTTTTATATGTTATTGAAAATAAAATAGTTACTAAGTTTATTAACCTTTGAATTCCATTTTTGTTATATTGTATATCGATATTGTGCAAAAAATCATTTGAAACCTAAAAATTAGGGTTGATTTATTTGAGTTACAACTTCAAAAATATTAATTGAAACACCTGAAAAAAAAAAAAGACATGCAAAAGAAAACTATTAAACAAATATTAGTTAAATAAATTGCATTATTTCTTTGATATAGCTAAAACGTATCGATACTAAAATTAACAAAGGGAACACTAAACCTTAAAATTAGACCACATTTATTATGACATGTAACTGTCGATATAAGAATATTAAAAAAAAAAAATATTATAGTTAATTATCGATAAAAATTATGGGTTTATTCCAAACACTATACTGGTTTAATATATTGGCAGCTCTGCTTCTGAACGAAACACAGTAATTACTATTTCACGGCAGGAATAGGCGCCGTTGTGGTATCCATAATCTGGTAAAATGGATGGAGACTCCCTGGATGCTAGGTGTTTGGTGAAATTTTAGTCTATCAATAACTGATAAGATTTAAACGAGATGTTAGGGGAAAGCCATTCATCCCCAAAACGCTATACAATACACATCTTAAGCCACTTAGCAGAAAGAGAAATTGCGAGTCTGGGACCTTAAATTTTTCCATTTGGTTCGATCTCTTTACTGAGGACTGTCAAAAGTACTTGTAACCTTTTTCTGATCAGAAGTCCCAAAATTTCTCCAGCAACGGGATGACACTACATACAGGTATGAAAAGTCATTGAAGAAAATTTTATATAATGCCTACTACTCGGGGCTAAGTCGAGTTAGTAAGTCTTTTGTGGGGCGATGTATATGCTTTTACAACAAGATCCCAGAAAATGTTCAAAACAAAAGTATTACATTATTCAAAAGAATTGTTAAGAAACGTTTGTGTGGTAAAGGTTACTATAACATAAATGGCTTTCCTAATGACCACAGATTGGGAATGGAGTGACTCAGTGAGTGAGTCAGGGTATTAAATAATAAGTTTAATTGTACACTACTACTTTGTAAACATATTTTTTCGATGAAAAAATAAGCCCGCTGAGTTTGTTGCGCCCGTTCTTTTCAGCATTCATTTTGGAATGGGTGGTAGTTTTTGACTTCCAATAAGTGATGTCACATCCTATTTTGAATAATAATATTTGTATAATTTGAATATAAATACTATAATTAAACATTGAATAAAAGTGCTGAGTTTTCATATAAAATGAGAATATACTTTATCTCTAACCATAATATGCCGTTTAAAATCATAATCAGTTATTATTCTTCACCGTAGTTGCGTTATAATGTTAACATAATACGTTCGAAATATGTTAAAACTAATGAGCGGCACAATTCAAAATATTAAAATGTTATTTAATTATTTGGTGTTATCGCAATATTTTCGTTTGCATCGAATTCCAAGCTGTTGCGTTCAGATGTAAATAGGTCGAACCGTGTCAATGTTCCATCTGACATTTATTGCTAGTTTGTTCCGAGCAGAAACAATGTACTATGTAGGAGTGCATATTTTTCAATACTTATACAACAACATTTTTTTAAAGTTAAGAGTTTGCATTTTTCCATTTGTATGTATTATTTTGAAATAGCCTACGCTCTCGTTGGAAAGGCAGCTCAACTATTGAAAATTCTTCCGGAGAGGAAGTGTGTAGGTAGCTTTGCTGGAACACATTGTTTTCCTAGTCGATTTTACGTTCTCTGGGCTGCAATAAATTATTAATATTTAATACTTGCATATTTATTTTCAAAGTTGCGCATCAGACATAATGTGAAAACAACATTCACATGCTTATATTAAGGATTGGTCTCCGCTGCGCTCCAACTAGGTACCGCAGTACCTAAGAACAGTACTTATTCGTCACGCATTGTTCGATACTAGCTCGAATACGCCCACTTGGGCGTAGTATTAGTTGCCGCACTTTGCGACTACACCTGCGGTATCTAGTTGGAGCGCAGCGGAGACCCATCCATTATCTTAGTTGACATGATTGCTCCCCATGCAAAGGCAGTATTGAAGTTATTTCAGATCGTAATAATAAAAAGTGACGCTATAATGGTTCAAGTGTGACTGAGTTGATACTTTTGCTCGTTTATGAATTGTTAGGCCGTATATTAGTAAGTGAATTTAATTAAAAAACCTTGTACAGTTTACTCAATATAAAAAGAAAAAACCGTGCCACATTACGTACAAATAATCCTTGAAAATTGTAAGTTTCCAAAACTTTGAGGGTAAAAAATCACAGCTGTTTTATTTTATCTCCTTATAATTTACTAGCTGACCTAAAATAAAAGATTTTTTGTAAAATAAACGTAACCTAAGTTACTCCTTATTACATCAGCTACCTGCCAATAAAAGTCCCTTCAAAATAGGTCCAGCCATTTCAGAGATTAGCCGGAACAAACAGACAGAAAAATGTTATTAAGGTTTATGTACCGTATTTATATTTATATACATGTAGTAAAAAAACGGTTATTTCAATATGACAAACTACAGACACACTTACAGACACTCCAATTTTATTTATATGTATAGATTATTATCACAGTAAGTCTGAACGATGTCACATAACGTGACTTGTAAATTGATAAAAGCCAAGAACAAGTATATTATAAGTCATATTATGAAAAATAATTCAAAATTATGAAATTGTTTTCGTAACAGTATTATAATATAAACCAGAGTTCAAATTATTTAAAATGTGAAATTCATCAACGTTTTATTTTTAACTGGAATAAAATTTTCTTCGTAAAACTGGCGCAACATAGTGGAGTCAAGATAATTTAATAAGCAACAAACTTTTCATATTAAATCTCCATAACCCTACAAAGCTGTTAAAATAAATTTTTAGATGAAACTTTTGAAGGCAGCGTGATAAGTTATAAGTTATAACATTTGCAGGTAGTAAAGAGAGCCTAAGCAGATTGTAAAACTTTGATAGTGAAACTTTGCATCTTATAATTCTTGGAATTTGGAATGTTTTGCAGTTTATTCACAAACTGCCATATAGGATTTACGTTTGAGTTTTATTCCTAAGTCGCGCCAGATTTTATTTTACTACCAATAGAAGCTGCGCAATAGTCTTTATTGATGATAATGATGATAACTCCCTTTAATGACTTGTACCTGGACGACCGAGTATTGCTCGGATTTTTAAGAAGGCACAAAACTTGAACAAAAAAAATTAAGCCGATAGAACTTTCAGGGATCTACTTACTTGGTATTCCGAAGACATGTTGTTTCGGTGTGTTTCTTCTATCAAATTTAACACGGGGAGTGTTCAAAAGAGCTATTTTACCGTTAGTGGCAGGAAACTGCCACTAAATTCCACCTTTGCCGACACGCCACAAATATGTATATTGTCCTCACCATCCGGAGTCTGGTGTTCCTACACAGTGTGTTCTTCAAATATATTTGGTTCATGTACAACCAATCCATGGAATGAGCTTCCTTTCGCGGTGTTTTCAGGACGGTACGACATGAGTATTTAATAAGCGTTGGTGGCGCAATAGGTAAGAACCTCTCACCTTGGAGCCGCCAGTTCAATCTTTGTCCGCCACGTACCAATGTTCTTTTGGTTTTCAAATTCGAATGTACGTGGTGATCACGCTGATACCATCAGGTGATCCTTAAGGTCCTTGCGTGAAATCTGTGGTCACCGGGAAATCAGATGTATGTTTCTTTTTCTTTTTTTTTTCTGTATTTTTTTCAATCACACTTTAATATATTTTTTATACAAAATACCTAATAAAATGCTCGCATAATGCATTTATTTTATTTACGGTATGTGTGGATTGACATCTACTGTATTGTACTTTAAGCATGTACTCAATAACTATAACTATGGTTTTACTTATTAATTTACATATTTTTTTAGTTACTCGTGTAAGGCACTTAGTAATTGACATTTGTTTATTTTGTTGCATCACTTTGCATATATTGTAATTGAAATGATTTGTAAAATGAATTTGAAAATAAGAATCTGTAATATCATTCAGTTTTGTAAAGAGCTATCTTAGAGTTTCCTGCTCGTTCTTCTCTAAGGAAATCTGCCTTCCTTGCCTGCCTCTCCTCCTGCCTTGAAAAATGTAAGTGTAATGCAATTTACCTACGAAATAAAAATATTTTTGTTTGTTTATTTGTTTGTATGCTCGATTGTCCTCCTCTTCCTTAAAAAATGAATATCTTCTTTAATAAAGCGCGCAGTGAGAGCTCTGGCGTTCCACGATAAAGTTTGCGGAGGTGATTACTCGATAGGATCAGATAGGACTCGTAGGTTCTTTTGTCCAAATTAAAAGAAAAAAAAATATAGGTATTCAGAAGGTGGTTTTGTTGATTATACATCCATAGTGCTTTTAAAATGTAACCAAAACTGTATATTTATATCAAAATATTATAATATTCTACAAGTTTTGCTACAAGAAATTGTATTAAATTAATATTTAATATACAGGCTTTATTGGAATGGGTCAATCAAATCCTAATAAATCCACATTAGTTTAGTCCTCATAACATATAGTTAGTTATCTGTTTATCTTTGACTCTGTGATTATAATTTAATACTTGTTTTGCCGTGTAAGTATACTAATGGTAATTCTTTAAAAAGAATTCATATTAATTAAGCGACTTTTGCATTAATATTTTTTTACTTAATCGTCCAAGTGGCATTGGTGGATATGTATATAGATATATATGATATCTATAAGGACAAGAGACGCCAAGGTCACCGCATGACGCAACGGGCTCGGGTTACAATTTAATTTATTGCTGTTCAAGTGTTTGGGTTTGTTTATAAAAACGAACGTTGACGATTTTGTTTTTAAACAAGCTAGCGCTTTTTTAAATAACATATACAATAGATACTGCGTAATTTTGTATAAAGTAGGGCATGACATGCATTTTTTATGATTTTTTTAGATTTACCTACAGATTACATTTCGATTATTACTAATGAATGTAGTAATTTTTTATAACTAAAACATACTTCATAGTTACTAATTAGTAATAGAATAGTTACTAAAACATCATAGATAATACAAAAAAGAATTTTTAAATTGACTGCTACAGACAGTTTTTACGGCTGACCGCATTTTGACGGCTTGTCGTATTTAACACAGATAAAGTTTTAAAATTAAATATTTTTACTTCTATAGTCTGTTAATTAATTGAAATAATGAAAATACTTTACTTCGATACTAAATGCTATCTGAGACATCAGCCGCATTCACTGGTATAATTGTAAATAAAAAAAAGCTAACGACTTCATTTTTGTAACGTCATAATATCTAATATATAAAATTCTCGTGTCACGGTGTGCTGGACAGACCTCCTCCGAAACGGCTTGACTGATTCTCATGAAATTGTGGCATATTGGGTAGGTCTGAGAATCGGACAACATCTATTTTTCATCCCCCTAAATGTTAAGGGGGATGAATGAAAAAGAATACACGAATTTTTTTTTTATTCTTTTGACTTTTTTTTAAATTTGTTTGATTATGAGTCAGCATTAATAAATACATACAACTTCAAATTTTCACCCATCTACGATCAACAGTTACTTTTGTATCGCGATTTTAATATCGGCAATACAACGTTTGCTGGGTCAGCTAGTAAATATATAATATTATACACTAGGACATCTAATGGCGTTCGTTTGGTCGTCGGTCGTTTGAAGCTCTAATTTCATGATTTCCACACCACTAAAGTGAAGATATAATTGAATTCACACTTTAATGGAGGCGACGGAAGTCACTTTTAATGTGAAATCGTTTACAATTTGCTTTATAGTTGAAACCTAAATACAATTTACAAATTAAATTTATTTCAGGGAACTTAACATTTTCATAACTAGTTTACCGAATCAATTTATTCGCCTTTCGCCTTTATAATATGAGGGTGATTTTTTTTAATAAAACGTAAAAAACCTCCGACTGAACAGATCTTGCGCAGAAATAGGGATAGACTGACAAACGTAAAATCACATAGCTGCTACTCCACTGATATCACTGTCCATATCGGGTTCTAAATTCAACATAACATGTGTAAACAATGACATTCTATACATATATGTAAACATCGCTGTTTTTCGTTCTGACGGGCGCCGTAGTTAGTGATGTTACTGGGCAAATGAGAATTAACATCTTATGTCGTAAGGAGACGAGCGCAATTGTAGAGCCGCTCAGAATTTTTGTGTTTTTCAAGAATCCTGAGATGCGCTGAAATGTAATTGGTAGGGCGTATCAATAACCATTAACTGAACTTCTGGCCTCCGTCTCTTATTTTCATAAAAAAATACACAGCTTCACTAAAAAAAATGTTTACATTGCTGCCCATTGACCAATAATAATTTAAGCAACTGGAGTGAACGCAGAAATGTATAGATGTGGCAGTTGAAGCTTATTACGGTGTAAGTTTAGACATGTATTATTCAAAGCATGTGCCATATTTTGGCTTTGTTTTCGTATGACGTGAATGAAAATTGATACCTTTATAATTCTTTTTGATGTCATTTCTAATATACTAGATACTATTACCGCTTGGGAAACAAATGGCGCTCTGAGAGAGAAGAAGCGGCGCGGCGCAAGAAACTCTCCCAGCATTATTTTTGCGCTCTTTTCAATAAAAATATATAATATTGTACAGTCATTTTTATCGCTATAAAATAATTATAATCTAGTCCCAGGCTGTCCGATCACTTATATATTCATGTTATACACATATATATTCATTCTTATATATACATACTATGGAGTAATAGATTTACGACAGGGCCATTTATTTGATAAAACATTTAAATTTATTAATAGATAATGCCGGAACAGTGGCTTTATTATAAAAGTGTATACATTTACCCTTAAAGCTATTATGTATCTTATGACACAATTTCGTAATCTCATAATAATTCGTTCGACTTCCTGGTAGTCAGTTTCCATTAACGCAATAGAATTATTATATAGACTATCACACTCTCAAATTAAATAACTTTCTGTTGGTATTAGAATTTTTAAAATTGGTTCCGTAGATCAAGAGACTACAACGTCACAAACTTTACCTTTTTATAATATTTATTTAGATTACTGGTTTAATTTTAATATAAAGTTGATGTTTGATTAATATTATAAGTTTTTGTAAATTTTACTAATGGTATGCCTCTTATTTTTAAAGATTATCATTTACTAGTATGATTTGAAAAACAATAAAATAATTATATATGTGAAATTAAGGCCAAGTCAAAGTTTATATGATGGACAGAGGCTGAAAATTTGAAATTGATCCCTAAGCGAAAGTGCAGATCAATTTATTTTGAACCAAAATTTAAAAATAATACTTCAAACCCGCGTCTCCCACTTTAATATTATACCAATTCATACTGCATAATAACATTATAATATAATTTAACGAAATATATTCCTCAAATTCACAAACTGTCTCCAATTCTGTTTCATTTTCTCGTGTACGGAACAGCTGAACAAGATTAAGTTATCAGATTGCGGTGTAAATAAGTATCAATTATGACTAGGTTACGATACGTCTGTGATACCGTCTAAATAGCACTTGTTTGTAATTGTTCACGTTCTTGTAAGCCGTTCACATTCACTGGTAATGACTTTCTGTTGAAAAGACAGAATATTGTTAATCATTGTTGACTGGGCCTTTAAAAATAGAGCGACTCTATAGGATTCGACCTTTTATCTGTCTCATATGAATAGCGGGAGAGAAAGGGATGTGAATACTTCTTAATAATTGTGCCATATTTAATAAAAAAATATTCTTTTTACTATATTATTTCAGCTTTTGCCAACCCCGTCTCATATAAAATAAACTTACCGGTGATTTGAGCACTTTTCTATAGCACACTTAGACTTGGTGATTGACTCACAGTTGACACACGACTAATTAGAGAAGTGTGCTTACATTGTCTCTAAGCACACTTTTGCCGTTCCGCTATCAGATTGCTGTGACAGACTAAATGATATGTATACAACACGTCTTTGATATACATTTATAACTTTTGTTTATCATTGGGGACTTCCCCTCGGGTATTCAAAAGAGCTCTTATGAATAGGGTGTACAACGGACCCTATTCATAAGACCGGAGATAGAGACAATGTCAGCAATTACAGACCTATTTTTATATTAACAACACTTTCTAAAATTCTCGCTTAATAAAACACCTTGATTCATATTCGATACTTTCTGATAACCAATTTGGTAAATTACAGAGGATGCTATACTGGCGCTCACAAATTCATTTATTTTAAACTATAACTGTATACATAAAACCATCAGCATTATTACTTGTCCAAAGCATTTGAAAGTTACCTATATAATCGCACGCAACAAGTACGCACAAGTGATCATATCATTGATGAAGTGATTTTTTCGTATGGCTTACCTCAGAGTAACGTCCTCGGACCAACATTATTCCTAATATATTTCAATGATATGTGCATTGTAGCTCTTAAAAATGTTAATGTTTATGTCTATACTGATGACACTGCCCTTTTTACACAGGTAACAATACGGGAGGATGCTCAAATTTTTATCAGGCATCGATACTATTTATAGATATTATTTTCATTAAAGATTCATTTAACATTTTCTATTGCAAATCACAATTAAAACTTTTACAGTGTGTTATTTTAATATATAAATATAAAACAATTTAAAATAGAAAAAGGTTATTCGAATTGGTCTCCATTGACTGCAATACAGTCTTTCAACGTTGAAGCCAGTTATTAATAGCACACTTTCCATGTGAAAATTCTTCACTGCCAATCGTACTGACTTTTTTAGGGACTCCAAATTATGCTGACGTTTAGAGCAAGCCACACTCTCTCAAACTGGCCATAAACCATAATCCAGCGGGTTAAGGTCGGGACTAGATGACAGGCAGTCTTTAGCTCTTATGAACTCTGAAACGTTCGTTTCCAACCAAGACTGCGTAGACAGAGCTTTATGATGATCCGGCGCTGAGTCTTACTGGAAGGACCATTCTTGGTTATTGAACTTGGTGTTACGTATTCGTACTATGAAGTGCCTTTTATTGAATGGTGTTTGGATCGCTTATGAACGAAATAAATTTATCTATGGTCCGCGGTGTGAGAAAGAGATGACGCTCTACAGTCGTTGCATAAGTTTGTCTCTCTTTTCAAAACCATATGCGTTACGTTTCGAAACCTAAAATGGTATGAGGTTAGTGGTTTTTTTGCGTAAAAAATACTAAAAATGCATTTTAAAATTGCGCTTCATAGCGTGAATTTATAAAACATTAAGCCCTTTTTGTGCTTATTAAATAATAGTAATATAAATAAATATAGTTCTTTGAATTACAAATTAAATATAAAAAACGAGCTATGAACGCACCTCCATTGATATTTGATTTGACAGGATCACAGAGTACATTTTTTTTAAAATCATGCTATAGCGCGGGCCCTTACTGCCTCGTCTTTAGTATTTTCGTTTTCAGTATTTTGTTTTACAAAAAAGTCCAATTAAGTATTCTCATCTCGTCTTTCATCAATAAAATTTCCCATACATGTTTACATACATACATTCCCATATATGTTTTCACTATTTTTTTATAGCAACATTTTTCGAATCGCTCACTTTGACACATAAGCTATCCAGTTTAGTTTGAAATATTACCTCATGGTACGAATGAATGAACGAACTTAATCAGTTTGCGATTTAATTGACATCTTTGCGATTTAATCAGTTGATTTGACGTCAGCCTAAATTAGAAAGCTCTAATCACGTCGTGGTACGAAATAGCAAAGCAGTTCATTTTAGGTTGTCAATTGAATCGCAATAATAGTTCATGGTAGGCCCGCAGTACGTCTCTTATAGCTGTGAGTTCTAAGTAATCTTTTCAAATACGCCAGATATCTCTAGGGACATAGCACCTAGGTGCTATCGTCATCTCCCCAGATAAAATCTTGTGCTTTCAGACAAGATTTCTTCGAATTCTTTCCGTTTCTGCTTTGACCACCTATTCGTTCGAAAACTACGTGAACGGCCAGATTTTTTATGTCACAAACAGTGGAGGTCTCATTGTACCTATTAATAGCCCGTTACATAAATATTTTACTAATACCAATCGAATGGAGAGTTTTTAGAATTGCATTTGGCTCCATACCTACTTTGTGTAATGCAATCACTGCGATTCGGTTCTCTTTATCACCTCGCTCCATTTTAATATTGCAAAATAATGTACGTATCATATTATAAAAGGTCGGAGCCAAATTCAAATGTAATATTTTGTTTATTTTTAATTGTAACAGTATTTATGGCCAGACTAAGTATATTAGGATAATGAAAGTGCATTTTTCGAGAAATATAGAAAATTCATTAAATTTATGTGATCAAGGAAATGGAAAAATTCTGATCATCTTGGATCTTCACATGTTGAAATCAGAGCGAAATCATTTATAATGGGAAGTACGTAGTTTGTTAGAGTACAATCCCATTTAATTCCACTGCAAGATATCTTTACTGGTGAAGCATATGGCAGTATTTTAGTGCTAACTCTCTTTCCGTCTCTGAAATTGTTTCGCCAATAATAAAATACAATACAAATAGGTTTAAAAAATTGATTTTAGTTATAGATTTTTGGAGAATTATATCGTTTTTTTATACTTCAGAAAAATCACATGTTTTCACTTTCATCACTTTATTTCATGTGATTGCGCTGTTTTATTTTTTTGATCAAGATGTTGTTATCTATTTGATTTTTCACAAAAATATGGCTTAGTCACTTCTTCATAGCTAATACCCCATCAAACCATCACTGATGCCGGATAGTGCCCACATTGCATTCTGTGGACTAATTGCGAAGTTTCCTTAAAGCTTTGAGCATAAATACGGCCATTTTGTTTGTTAAAATGTTGCTCAATTGTAAAATTTTTAGTAGTTGTTCGATTTTACCACTCTATTCTTTTTTAAATAATTAGTTAAGAAATGAAATACGCGACATGGTTCTAAGTGCAATATTCATCTCTCGAGATAAAATCATTTGCTTTCGGACAGGATTTCTTCCAATTTCCCTTATTCTTTGACCACGACCACAAACAGAGAAGGTCTCATTTACTTATTAATAGCCCAGTACACAAACATTTTACTAATACCAAGCCTATAGAGAGTCTTAAAAATTGCATTTTACAATTACTATACTTTTAAGCTATTTAGAATATAAATTAAACAAAATAAGGTTACATGTGTGTGTGTTATTTTAAGGATTATTAACGTAGTAGATGTATATGTCTTATTTCTTAACTCTAAATTAAAATAAGCTTTATTGTTGTTTGTTTTTAGACAAACTATACATTAATCGAGGCTTTCTTGCACAGGATACGAGCTAGGTATGTACCACAGCGGTGCCCTTTACGTGTTTCCGTTTGAAGGTCACAATAGCTAAATTACTAAAAATGGGCGAAATTACTGGCCTACCAATACATCAAAGTCTCAAATTGACACGCATAATTGCGAAGCTGTATTAATTCATGTACGGCGTATCTCTCGCGTCTTGTTAGTTTTTCTCATAACAAAATATTAATTACTCGATTATTCTTCTTTTGCTTCAGCTGGTATCAGATTTCATGCAATGCGAATTGTTTCCTGTATCACATCGATTCAAAACAATGATATACAGCGTGTTGTGTTATTAATGTATTTCTAAGAAACATAACTTTTTTTTGAATAATTTCGTTACAACCTTAGTATGATTATAGCTTTAAGCAAAACAGCAAAGATTGAATGCTGGATATTCTGTTGAATATAGCGTATTTACAAACTAGCAATAGCCTTTTATATGTGGAAACATTTGTTCTGTCATTGTATTTGTTAGATGATAGTTATTTGTTCAACAATCAGCAAAGTTATTTTTCGCTGCGAGTGCTGACTTTAAATCACGAATTGGCGAAGTAGTCTAGAATTGAATCACGAACGTAGCGAGTGATTCTAGTATAGACTACTGAGGTAGTGAGTGATGTAAAGGCACGAGACAGAAAAAAATTTGCTCTCGTGTGAAACATACAACTTGTCACCGCGACTAGCGAGAAAAGTGTTATAGGTAAGAGAAACAATTAAAATAATCTTAACTAGTATTAATTTTAAATATTAAGTCTTTAAAATGCAATAGTAAAATTTATAAAGCTAAATTTCGATAAGTAACATATAAGTTATTGTGACAATGAGATAATACGCTAGGCTAAAATGAGTTTCGGAACGCACCGGATCACATTGTTTATTTTTTTAACGCGGAGTAATTCCCGGATGTATGCTCACGTGGGGTTCGAAATTTAAATCACTTTGCCTCACGCTTTTTGCTGCGAGTTTTCACATAGAAACAGCGCCCTTTTCGTGCTGGAGAGGTGAAAATAGAATTAAAGCACTGTATGTATTCCGAAAAAACAAAATAAAATAGATAAGTACAAAAAATAGTTAGTTGCCCTGTTTCATGGCTCAATTAGGACACGGACTTAAGGTCTAATAAACCCATTTCTGTTTTCATAAGGTGCTTCATTATGGATATAGACAGGACAAAAATAATGTTCATTTACGGATAATAAGCTGGATCAAATTGACATTTGCCAAAACCAGAATGATAAAATACGAAAAGAGTACCAATAAAATATAATACAGGTAAAAAGCGAGAGAAATTTGGGCATCAACTGGATACATTAGCTTCATATATTAAATCGTTAACAACGCGTAAAAATTACATTTTCTCGGTAACATCGTCGCTTAACGCGTTTCTCTGTATAATTTACGTTTTCAATATGTCGTGTATGTTGACATTTGTGACATAAGAGTGTTTGTGTTGAGTTTGGATCAGAATTTGTAAAGCACACATTCGACATGCCACAGTTAATAAGTGCTGTCTTATTTTTTTTGGTGTTTCTACCATTTGTAGTAAGTAACTAGGTATACTTTACAATGAATAGGTCGGTGCTAATAGTAACATAACTTGATGATCGAAAAATGATTTTAAGTACTCGAGTTATAGATAATTTTTCAACCCAGTACTTTGATTACTTTTATTTCAACTTTTCTGAAAATTCTTTACGAATATTTTACTGATTGTGATCTGAGTGATTAATAAGAAACTGTGTGGGTATAAATATCTTTTGCTATATTAACATCTTTTTATTCTAAAGCATCTGCTTAAATGATTTCGTACCTTGTAGATTGAATAATGACTGTCTTGTGGTCTGAACCTATCTATGTCTATTATTGTGACATTAGATAATTTATACGTCTAGATAGAGACTTTTTTTGTAATGCATCGCATGAAAATAGGCGAGGTTTATTATTTAAGTGTGCATAACAAGTTTCGTCTTAATATCGCTATATGTATGTCACTTTGTTTTAATGTACGGGCGTTGTTGAATTCTTATACACGCCTGTGGATTACCGACTTCCCTTATTTATATAAAGTTTTTTTTATTTTAATTATAAAATTATTTACATTTCAGACAAATGCTGAAAAAGGTGTAGAACTTGAGCGAAGGAAAGTTAATGGGATGGTATTAAATACTTTGCGTAATAAAGCCTTTGCTGATTTTGATGCTAAAATGAAAAGAATGGCGATAAAGAAGATTAAGGAATCCCCTGATTTCAACAAATTGATAAATAATTTAATGAAAGCAAAGAGTGATAGAGTGCAGAAGATTATAGACTTGATATCAGAAGTAATGATATTATATATGTTTTAATAATTATTAATATGCTATTCATTTATCTTATTATACCATTTATTCGTCTAGGCCAAGAAATGACTCTTATGAATTTCAGAGTTATGCGATACCATTTCGGTAAAGTTTAGGTTTATTGAGAAATGGTTATGCATCACAAATGCAATCGTTTCATTATTTACTTGGTTAAGTAAACAACAATTAATTAAAGAAAAAACTGGAAGTTACATAAACTGTTTATGTATATGCGTCGTCTGAAAATTGTAACAATATGTGAGATTAGTTTTAAGAAGTAAATTGTAAAGTTAACCTTTTTATTACCTACAAAAGCAGTTCTCACGGTGACACGAAAGCCATCACCCAAATCAGCGCTCGTATACGAATATGACGTATGGACCAGCCATCACTCTCCTAACAAATATCAGTGGGAGGCTCCTTAGCACAGGTTGCCGGCTAGATTATGGGTATAGTGTAAGCATGTGTTTCGGTCTGAAGGGCGCCGTAGCTAGTGAAATTACTGGGCAAATGAGACTTAACATCGTATGTCTCAAGGTGACGAGCGCAGTTGTAGTGCCGCTCAGAATTTTTGGGGTTTTCAAGAATTCTGAGCAGCACTGCACTGTAATGAGTAGGGTGTATCAATTACCATTAGCTGAACGTCCTGCTCGTCTTGTCTCTTATTTTCTAAAAAAATATATATCAGGGAAGCGGTGACCCGATTCATGACTTTGCAAGTAATACTATCCTGGCAAACTTTCCACGGAAAAAAGCTATATGAATAAATAGAAACATTAAAAAATATCATCATTGGCATAGAGCAGTAAATACGCAGATGTTGATTGAAAATTCTTCAAGAACGATAAGTTATGAACGTTAAACATGTCTTTTCACTAATTACTCACAAAAAAGGTTTTAATTAGAAAAAGATTAAATGAGGATTGAATCGAGAACACTTAGCGCCTTGGTAATTTAATTCACGTGTTTTGGTTACTTTGTTCTTATCTGGATTGAGATTCTTGTTCATGATTAAGTAAAGAGCATCGCTTAGCACGAACGGTCCGTTAAATATTAATATTTACTATTATGTTACTATAGTGGCATATATCTTGTATAGGGTTTTATTTGTTAAGGACGATTGGTAGCACTGAGGAGTCTATCAAAATGAGAAAGTCCTTTCTTATGTTTCGGGAATGGTTTACAAATCTTGCATTGATTTTTGAGTTTATTTTATGCAGGAATTATTAAGATGCCTATAACTAAACTCAACTTGAGTGCCATCTTACTGATAACCTAATTCTAAACTAATATATATCATGCGCTTTAAAATAAAAAATATAATGAAAATTATAAGATTGACTTGCCCTTTTTCACGATACAATTATTTTGCCCAAACTAGGCACAGTTCGTACAATAAGTGCAAGACAACGAAATGTTTAAAAACGATATACATATTATGTTTATAACATCTATGACTAGTAAACAAACACTCATATTCATTTTGTAAAAATAAGTTTTTTTTTATTATCTATTATTCATTTATTTATATAATTCAGAACAGACAGATTTAGTATCGGCGTTTGCTAGCCAAAAATGATAAAAATCAGGCCACAATACTAGATAATAAGTAAGAATTTAGTTTTGTTAAATAAAAATGAAATTCTACTGAACTAGATTTTCAGCTAGCCGTGAAACCTTTTTATTATTGTTTAGGTCTGTGTTTTGGGTATATTTGGAATAATTTAATCAAACACCAGTCTCTGAAACACATGAAAGACTCTGTAACATCGCATGCGTTCGCAAAATACCACTTTCCCACACGTTGACAAGAGTGTGCGGGAATTATTGAAAATAATTGTAGTGATCGAACTTTGCGCAATCAATAGGAAAAATAGTATACGATACTCGTGTGCTCTGGCCAGGATGACTTACGACATCCTGGATTCGCTTCGCTCGTGCGGGAACGACCTACTTTGCGCACTTGTTGTATCGTAATGTACTATTGAAGTTTTTTTTTATTTTGAAAATCACATTCTCGGTTGAAATTTTTATTCTTTACTATAGCAGCAATAGTAATACACATTTTTTTATGTTACTTATAACATATAACTTGCTGATAGAAAGATGGACAGAAAAGGAGAAAAACATACGGTCCTGTTTAAGGGTAAGTTTTAAATACGTCATAGTTTTATATTTACTAGGGGCTGGCACGAGTTCGCCGGGATTAATTGGAAGATTAAAATTGTTAATAAATAAAAGGTAGATGGATATATTGTATCATAGCCTTTATCATAGCGAATTTTTAATAAATCAATATTCCTTAAAGTATGTCATGACGTGTCATGAAAACTTTAAAACGTAAAACCTTTTTTATCAAAGTTTTATCTTTATACACTTCTCTATGCATAGAAATTAAATTGAAGTGTATGTTTATTATACCAAAATATAAGCTTTTTACATTAAATATATGAATACACGATACATACTAGGATAACACGTTTTCTAAATTATGTTTATATTATATCTCCAAAACGGATAGATTCATTTTTACTGCACTATAGACTTAGAGGTTTTAAGGGAAACTTATAAAATAATTAAAAGTCGTGATACTCATGGTCAATCACAAACAAAATACGTGGGATTTAACAAATTTGGAGATACTAATATAACGGTACCTTGAAACTGAATTACTCAAATAGAAATAGTGATTCCTGGGTAAATGTTCAACGTAAGTCCGTATCAAAATATATATTGCAAAGGCTGTTACTATTTTGCAAACTATACAAGGGCATTGCAACTCTCTACACGAAGTTATGACTGTGTTTCTAAACTCCTAATAATATGTCTTAATAAAAGTGGTCAGCACTGCTATAGAGTATAGAATATATAATAATTATTGCTTGCGTTGCATAGACCAAGAGTTGAAAACATTAATGCAGTACGAAACTCTCGGGACAAACTAGTTTTGTTTTATATTTTCAAGTTTCATAACGACACAGCCGCGATGTGTGATTAGGCAGATAGGCTTATCATTCTGGAACAAACTTTGAACATTTATGTTTTTGTGTTTATTTGTGTTAAAACGTGAAATAAGCAAAAAAAAATATAAACAAACGTTCTTGGGATATTTTGCATCAAAAATTGCGATCGCGAAAGTGAAGGGGTTTCATTCTCTTAACAATGTAATGAATATGAATATTAGATAAGAACGTAAACCGAATCTAATTTATTTGGAAGTATTATCTGGTTGATAGTAGAAAAACAATATATAATATCTTGTTTTTGTAGAACAGAAAAATATTTTTTATTTAAGTTACGATATCATCATCATCAGCTGGATGACGTCCACTGCTGGACAAAGACCCACAAAGATTAACCTTCTAACACTGCGTCATCCGGTACGTCATACGGTCGCCATTCGAGGACTTTACTGCACCAACGGTCATCTGTCCGTCAAAGTATGCGCCCTGGTCTTCCAACGGATATCTTCATTTCTGACTCAATCTTACAGGAAAAATCTGAGCATAGCCCAATAAATATTAAGCCACCTGAAGGTCGCAAGTTAAGTGAAC
Source organism: Leptidea sinapis (assembly GCF_905404315.1). Taxonomy (NCBI): domain Eukaryota; kingdom Metazoa; phylum Arthropoda; class Insecta; order Lepidoptera; family Pieridae; genus Leptidea; species Leptidea sinapis. The sequence goes on along the minus strand of NC_066312.1, from coordinate 20,571,821 downwards.
AACCTCGCCAATACTTTTTTGAAATGTTTTGTTATGTGACACTCATGGTCTACGAGCCTCATCCCAACTTGAAGAAAAATATCTTATTATTATTTATTTATTTATTTGAGACAACAATATTTCCATATATAAATGTTAGTGAATCAGCCTATGTTAGAAAATACAATAATAAATTACGTATATGTTAGTAACAAAATTATTCTATATTAGTTGATATAATTAATAAACTTACAAACTAAAGCAGACATTAAATGCGCTTTCAATGCGCTGTCCTGTCTGTCGGCTTTCACCTTCAAAATAATATTGGGACACCTCTCCAACCTATTTTTGACGGAGGCGATTCTTTTCCATATGATTGCGGATAAACCATCGACACGGTTTTCCACAAACATACCGGGCGCGCTACAATACCGAGGCAGTCCCAACATTATCCTGAAGGTGTTATTATATTGGACACGGAGAGCATTCATAGATTTTTGGGTATAGTCAACCCACAGACTGCACGTGTAAGCTCTGACAGAATGACTTGAATAGCGTGATCTTTACATCTTTTGTGCATCGTGCAAATCTGCGAGCTAACATATTCCCTCTAACCGTCAACGCCCTCCGCTCCCTATCAATGTCACAATTCTCCTTCATGTCTGCTGTAACCACATGACCCAGGTATGTGAACTTATGCAGCCATACATCCATCATCTAGTGGCGCATACTTCATCCATTTTAGGTTTTTAACAGCTTCTGCTACGGCTTGTATGTCTCTTCAAGGTTCCCACACAGGGCACTGAAGTGCTTACACAATTTTAAACACTGAAGATTCAATACCTATCCTATCCTATTGACACGCCATTAGACTTCTTGTTACGTCATGTGACCATTGTGTACCATTTTGTTCTTAGATAAGCCAGAAAGTGGTAGCAAAGATGCCCAAATCCGAAAGCTCGATGCCCGATTGAATCCACCTGTAGAATATAATGAATTATTGAATCGTTACATTGCCACAGTTGATTAAAAGTTTTTCGGAATCGAATTTTGTTTTTGGTAAAAAAGAGAGTTCTACCAATAAAATTTAAAGAGATTTTTACATGAACCTTTCAAATACAGCCAGTAGCCAAAGTATAGTAGCCAAGGACACTGCCCACCCAGAGATACCTATTATCAAGCTTTGATTCTAATACAAAATTATATAATAATATTATACAAAATATATAATTTTATGTAAATATTTCTATATCGAACATTGAAATCTGCGTCGTTAAGATGTATTTTCTACATTTGCAAACAAGGGCTTGATAGTTGTTTTTATAATTGTTTCTCAAATATGGCTTGTATCAATTTTATATAAGTTATTAGCAAAACTATGACGACTAAGACGTATGTAGGTACTTTTACTAAAATAATGTTATCAAAATATTGTAAAATAGTATATTTTGTTTAAAATTATGTAAAGTGAGTTTTAAAGTATACTCAACGTGAGACTTCTTACTAACGGTTAGATTCATAAAATCAAATGAAAAATCTAATGATGACTCATAAGTACCGTCTTGAAGACTGTATAAATAAAGATTATTTGCGCTTCAGTTAAAAAATGGTTTTCTTGCAAACAAAAAATAATCTAACAAAAAATAATCAAATGTCAAAGATCACTCCGGTTTTAGTAATATCCCTCGTTATCTTGAAGGCGAAATTGAATCCACAATAAAATTATAGAAAATGGGTAAAAGTTCTAGAATAGCCTGTGTATATATAAAGTAACTAAGCTAATAACCAAATCACAATAGAAGTTTTATGCCCTTATACCTTACGTGAAGTAATTCTTATTTGAAGAAAAATTTGGTTATAATTGCAATATAAACCGTTTACTACGAAGCTGAAAAACTGAAAATCAAATAAGAATTGGACGTTGAGGGTCATTTTGGCTTAAAGCGAAAGACGTATCTTTAATATTATGATTTGGAAGGGTACTTGTAGAAATATATTACACACTTTTTAGTCCTCTCCTCCGGAAGTACTTCCTCGTCAGCCGGAAGACGTCCACTGTTGGGCAAAGGCCTCCCCCAAAGATCTCCACGCCAATGAGTCCTGCACTGCCTTTATCCAATGTATTTCAGCGATCTTGACCAGATCGTCGGTCCATCTTGTTGGGGGCCTACCAACACTGCATCTTTCGGTACGATTTAAGTTTTGTTTAATGAACGTATAATATCGAAACCTTACTTCATTTCAATATTCTAATCTTGAAGCCAGGATAGAAGCTAGGATACCCTAGCTGCAATTCCTTCATGAAAATGTATTCCCCTATTTCTTTAGATATCTATAAACGTATTATTTTTAATCAAGTTCTTCTGTAGGTAAAGGTATAAAATGCGATACCAAAAAAATAATTAAATGGACTAGGATTAGTACTTCCTGTACGGGAATACGTATAGTCCATATGGCCTAGTTATATATACGGTCATAGTTGGGTTCAGACTAAGACGTTGGTTGGCAATTGTTTCTTTTAATTCAGATTTCTCAATTCCACCGCAGACCTCTTACCCTCTGAAAAATGAGACCAGATTTCGTATTTTTAATAAATTCACATCTTTGTAATTTGTTAACATAAACAAACATATTTTAGTATGAGAAAAACGAAGAATTGTTAGGCCCTCCGCGCACTAGGCAGCCTGGCTGCGGCAGCCAGTAAAACATATGACGTTGTATGGGAGCCCGCACACTAGGCAGCCACGAATTCCTGGCTGCGGCAGCCAATACGACGCGCCTGTTTGCATGGCAGCCAGCTGGCTGCACGCAGCCAGAGTGTGTATAGGCGAATGTATATGGCTGCGGTCAGTCTCCGCGCACTTGTTGTAGCAGCCAGACGTATTTTGGGTTCCAAATTTTTTTCGTCTAATGACATTCGATACAGAGAAATTTATTCGGAAAATTTAAAGCTGTAAAGTAATTTGGGATATAACATCAGAAGAATACAGTGATCGTGATTTAAAGAAAAGAAGATGGGAAGAAATCACAAACATAATGTGCTCGGAAATATCGCTCGACGGAAGGATCTAGACTAGTCGATGATTGGCTGCTATAACTGGCTGCGCAAATATTCTGCCTGCCGCAGCCTGGCTGCGCATCCAGGCTGCATAAAATTGCCTTAAATTGTCATTCATAATTTTAAAGTCAACTTCGTTGTAATTATAATAAAATAAGTTGGGTTTCCCTACGCCTATGTGGCTAACATAATCAAAATATACAAAAATAAAGAACAACACTACGTGCGGCTTACATCTCTGCTATGTCACAAATGGATAAACCATTAGCATGCAGAAATAATAGGTTTATTAATAATATTTAGTAATTTTACTGTTCTACAAAAATTTATAATAAATCTGACTTTTTAAAAGGGATAAATCAATTTATTGCTTCTTAGTAGCTAATTCTTAGTTTTTTAATTGAATATAGCTACAGTCCACGACAATCGTCGATATATATTTTTTTGTAGGTGAAATTGGTACCTTTTAAAATGGCAAACCGAATATTGCTTACAAACAAATAATACAATACAAAAGATCCTTCATTTCTTCAAATATACAATAGATACTACATCAAGATAATATAAAATATTTCCATACATAGCATATTGAATATTCACGTTAATGTTCAATCTAACGTACGATCCATTGTATAAATTCATTCAATATTATCTGGTGATATTCACGCTTAAATAGTTATTACTGGATTAACATAACAACACCAGCGCAGTGCGTTTGCGTTTAATACTCGTATGTTCAAAGGCTATTTAGAACGGCTGTTGTTTATTATTATAGCAGGTGATAGAGTGTTTGGTTGTATCTAATATAATGTCTGGTACTTTTAATGTTACTGTTATGTTAAATTCTGTGATCACTTTTCCTTCATACCAGAGGGAGGCTCCTTTGCACAGGATGCCGTCCAGATTATGGGTAATGCGGGAATCAGTAATGTGTAAACATTATTGTGTTACGGTCTGAAGGGCGCCGTAGCTAGTAAAATTACTGGGCAAATGAGACTTAATATTACTCATTATTACCTCAAGTTTACGAACGCATTTGTAGTGCCGCTCAGAATTTTTGGGTTTTAAAAAAATCTTGAGTGGCACTGCATTGTAATGGGCAACGCGTATTCAGTTACCATCAACTGAACATCCTGCTCGTCTCTTACCATATTTTCATAGTAAAAAACATAAAATCCTTTAGATCAACGGGTTATCATATCAAAATCATAGTTAACATATTTTTGATGTTATTTAGGTCAGACTTAAATGTAATTTTATTTAATTTAATAAAATAATTAAAAATTAAAATATGTACATATTGTCCGTCACGTCAATTGTAATTGACTGAATTAAAGTAATAAAGAGCGATATCTCTACTTATACTATTGAATTTTCTGAGGCCATTGTCTCTCATCTGGAAGGCACCAGTTGAATCCTCCATTATAACAACAATAATGATGATAAAATCGGCAAAACCTAAAATTATTATAATGTAATAGTATAGGTACATAAAAACGTAGTCCACATTACCTTATTCGATTTCTCGCCATATTTATTTATTAGGACTTTTTTTTTACATTGAACTTATAGACGAATAAAAGTCCGTTAAATTCTGTACAAATTAAAACAATGACAATGGGAAGTTGGCATTCAAATTTTAAAGTCATAAATATTAGTTAAAAAAAACTAAAAAACACGCTTTTTTTAGAAAAACAAACTAACAAATACAAAATTTAATTTGAAATTTAAAATTAACGTCAATTTCTGCCTTATTTATGCGATAGATGAAAATTATATAAATTAACAATAACCTTTTTTTTTTGGACTTTGAAGCGTCGTTTGTTTGGTCTGTTTTTTTAATTTATTTATTTTGGAATATGTTATAAAATGGTTTTCTTACTTAAAAAACCATACTTAAATATATTGCAGTTGTTATGTTATTCAAATATAGCATAGTTATATTTTATACGACACACGAGCGATCTCGCACTTCAAAGTCGATCAAGTTCAATGGATAAATAAAACCAATTGTTTTCATTGAAAATACTCGTTTATTATAAAATATAACGGCTTTTCAAGTTTGTGTCGTGTGTGTAAAATAATAATAATTTATGCATGGTCTTACAGCTTGTTTCAATAGCTTTCAGATAAATTGATTTTCACTGACATTATCCTAACTTTAAGCTTACTTTTTCTACATGATAAATAATACGCATATAGTGCATCTAGCACTTTCGCGCGCCATAATTATAGCTCGGTAATCAACGGAGTTGAAACTTAGAGGGATCGAATCGCGAAGGGTTAAAATGGACAATGAAAAGGAACACCTCAGTGGTGGCTGGTTAGTTAAAACTTTTTTGTTACCTTTCTCTGCGTAACGTTATGTTAATGCTGCCACCCACCTGTGTGCGCTCACACTTACGCACACACGCAAACACACACATACACACACAAACACACACACATACACATACACACACACACACACACCCCACACAACACACACACACATACATACACTTGCAAGGGTAATCAGTACACTTTTTTTTAATGTTACTTTTTATATAAAAAAAAGATAACTTAAGTAGGTAATCAGGGAGCCACAATATATCCACTCCAACTCAACACCTTATGGAGGAGGGGATGGCTGAAAAACAGCGCTGCATGGAAACATAAATCCATGATTCTATGTCAGGTGAAGCTGAGCCTTTTCCTTTTGCCTTATGTTTCATCACGTACCCTAATTATTCATTTTATATTTGTTATGTTTTGTATGGCAATAAAGAATTTATTATTATTATTACTAATTGATTATTAAATGATTCTCTTCAAATACACGATATAGTACTAGTTGTTTTTCCTGACAAAAAGTCACTAATGTCGACATCCTCTACTGCGTCATTTAAGAATAAGTAAAACAAGAATTACTGTCCTTACTTTAAACCTTGTATCTATATTCATTATTATATCCACTAGTATGTGTGTATGGGTGTCTTGATTTATATAATATTGTGTATTCGCCTAAATATTCTACTGTTTACTTATTTTAAAGTTCTGTTATCATTTCTGTATAATTGTATTCTTTTGTGTTCTCAGTGAAACTTATCTAGGATATATCCAATACTGTAATTTTTAAATTTCATTTAACTTTTTTACTATAATCATGTAAGTAGCTGTTTGTTTCCTTTTCCTTAATAAATAAATAACCGAAATCTACCAAATAATTACATAATAGGTAGGCACTTGTACTAAATAATTTTCATATTTGGTGTTGCATTTGAGTGAAAATATATTTATCTCATTATCAAAAATATTATGAAAGTAAAATGTTCCAAAAAGGGCACTCTAGTATATGAACATAACGTAACGTAAAATAATACCAGTCATTTGAGGCAGAAAAACAAACACTCCGTACCGAATTCTTAGATAATATCTAAGATTGATTTAACATAATAAGTGGAAAGAAATAAAATCATCTCTCATTATATTATATATTATCATATATATTAGATCCTCATTAGCCGGATTGTAATTGAAACCAACGGTACAATTGCTTGGCTAGGAGTACATTTGTTTAAGTTTGAAGCATTTGCTTACAAAGAACCTTATTCTTGACTAGGGAATTCAGTCGTTAGATTTAGGTCAGCATAAGTCACTCCAGTTTTTACATAGTCTCCAGCTGTACCAATATTGCAACTATTTAATAGGTTTACTTTGTTCAAAATTAAATAATCAATTACTGCGGGATGGTTTTCATTTGAATTTCCATATGTTTAAAGCTTAGACTATAAAATACCCACCTACACTAAGTACTACCCTTTTCAACAGGTAAGGTATAGTTGGCACTAAAGAAAGAAGAAAGTGTGCTATTGACTAAGTACCCAGGGAAATTATTATTAAATCTAATCAGTTCATTAATTGGGTTGAATAAGTCAGTAGCAGGTTAGAAATGGTAGAGACATTAGATTAAAAACACACACACACACACTCACACACATCTTTTTCCCGTCGGGGTACGCAGAGACAATAGAATGCCACTTGCTCCTATCATTACAAATTTCACGCGCTTCCTCTACATTCATAACTCTTTTCAAACATGCTCACCGTATCCGGGTGCTTTGGACCTTTCTTTTTCTCAAAACGTCTTCAATTTGGTCAACGAATGTTCTACGAGGTCTTCCCCGACCAACTTGCCCATACACTTGCCTTATATATTTGATGTCCTTATTTCTTCACTCATTTGCTTCACGTGTGCAAACCATTTCTGCGTTTCTTTCTCAGTCCTTGTCACAACACCTTCATATCTGAATTCGTGCTCGTATTACCGCATTCGGAATTCTATTAATCAGTCTAACTCCACCCTACGCAGTGATCGCATATCAACTGCGCTAATTCTGATGTTATGTTTCTTCTGCCATACCCAACTCTCACTTCTGTACATTAACGTCGAAACACGCACTCCGTGATTGACCGCCATTCACGTCTCTATTGGCACAGTCTGGCCGTTCATAAAGGCATACAGCGCTCCATTCACACAGTTTTCCGCAGTCACTCTCCCTTTCAATATCCCCTTCACGTCTTCAGTCTCTTGTAAGCATGCTACCAATGGTAATGTATTTTATTACCTTTACATTTCTTTTATTTATCTTCCAGATGGACATATTTTATTATTATAAAATATATCAGCTTCATGCAAAGGTGTCTGGAGGAAGAGCAGCAACCTTTTCCAACAGTTTTCTTACTAATGCATCTACTTTTCTTAACTTTCATAGGCAAATCATCAAAAGAAGCTTACTAATTTATTCTTTTATAATGGCTTAAGCCCTCCCCTACTTTAACTCCATTTTTTTTTCAATTTCTCTTAATAACAAATAAAATATATATTGCTCTCTAAATATTGTAGATTTTAAAATATCACATGTATTTGGTATAGTAATATTGTGCCTACCTATAATTTAAGTACATTTAATTAATTTTATTATATTTGTTAAATTCTGAGTGCATAAGTAAATATATACATAATAAATATTAGTTGGTAAGGAATTTGAATTAATAGCACTGAAAATAAAAAAGAAAAAGCAGATTAGCTATTTCTCCTTGTTTCAAAACATTTGTTGGTAAAAAATAATTATCCGTCAAACCAATGATTGTGCTCCGTTATATTTTTATCATTTTACAGCACCAGTCTTCACTTCGTTTCTGATCATTTTAAATCCTGTGGTATTCAAGGAGTGCAAAGCTTCCGAACCTTCAAGGAAATGCAATTTTTTTTGCACTTGGCACTCATCAATACCTAATACATTAAAAAAAATTACACGCAGTCGGTGAGTGATCTTCACGAATAACATCACAGAGATGATCACGTCCACGTCTGAATCTAAAACCGATTTCTAACTGTAGTCTTTTGAATTTTACCTAAACAGTAAATACAGTTAAGTTGTAAAGGTACGTCGCTACGACCCATAGATTTATAATATTGAATCCACTCTGATCGCTTCGACCCTGATGTGAGTTAAGGTGGATTAAATTTTCCCCTTTCCGATACCTTATTTATACAAATTTCGCTCTTAAATTAATCCTTTTCATGGCTATAAGAGTTTCGTAATCTAATTAAAATTACTAAAAGTAAATACAATATTACTTACAAATAGCTATATTTTGATTTAGATACCTAATGAAACCGAATCTTTTTGAAGAGATTGCCTGGTGATGAAAAGCGGATCACATACGATAATATCGTACGAAAAAGGTTGTGTTAAGACCGGGTTCACATAAAACCCGGATAAATTGGCGATAAGGTGATGCTGTGTTTTTGGTGCGATTGGAGGGGCTTTGTTTATTATGAGTTTATTTTTTCTACTGCCAAAAACTGATGATGTTAATGCAAGAAGTTGATAGAAAGTGGCCAGAATAGATAAATATTAAGTGTGTAAGTCTTTCATCATGATAACCCTAGACTATATACATATATAATCAAGGGGATTTTGGGGAAGATAATGATGATTCAAGCGATGCGATGCCGGCCTTTAGGGTGGGAGTATAATATGCTCTATGATTGAAAGTCCCTAATTCGTATCGGTTCGGAAAACTGCAGCCGGTAATTATTTCCAAAAAGTGGCTTTGCGAGGCAAGAAGTTTCTACCAAAACTAAAAAATAATAATTTATTTATGTTATAGTTAGTTACATCGAATAGCAATCTAGCTGCTTTAGCCACTGTTCGTACATCATAATATGAAGAATTCAAAAACATTGCAATGAATATCAGTACTTTTTTGTATGCTTTCAACAGGAAAACAAAGTCCAGAATAGATTTAGCCCCAGATTAGATCCAGCCCCAAGACTATGACAATGTTTAATGTAGCAATTTGGCAAAAAATTAGGTTATTTAAAAAAAAAACTTGGTACATGGAAGCAGCGTAGTAAATACGACTTACTAAGTAACTTCTAGTACTATAATAGAACACTTAGCTACATGGATATTCATTTCAAAACTTTGCAAATCACTTTGAAGGGCTAAATCTAAATTACGTAATCCAAGTTTAATGAGGATTTTTAGGGTCACCAAACTTTGATGGTCATCATAGATTGAAGCTATATGAGATTAATTTCGAAAACTAATTTCATAGTTGCTGATGGGTGTAAACAATGATTATAATAATATTTAATATAACCATCGACCATATAACTTATAATATCTGATGTAACTTCTTTGCCCACATGAAGGAATTTTTTTTACCGCTGAAATGCAATAATACTAATATTAGTAACTCGGAATTGTAGGACGTTTTCCGAAACTTCCGCTATCGAGTAGAGGGCACGCTATCCTCGCCCCCTACCCATCAACTCGGGAGTGCCTCAGGGCTCAGTTCTGTCCCCGACCCTCTTCTCACTCTTCACGAGTGACCTTCTGAAGCCTCAGAAGGTGCAGCTTGCACAATACGCAGACAACACGTGCCACTCGGGGGCGCCTTGCGACTAATATAAAAGTGCTTCAAGCAGTGGATTAACTAGAAGACTGGTTCAGAAAATGGCGGATTGAAGTCAATCCTACTAAGAGTGCAACAGTTCTCTTTAGTAATATTCATAAAATAAAATCTTTGGCCCCTACACCTATACCCTACCTTTGCGGATGGCTAGTAGCCCAGAACTTAATATAATACAAGTCACACATTTTATTAGAAGCCCGATGAGATAGTCCTATAATCGTTTAACGCCACTCACACTCACACTCACAAACACATCACAAATCACAAAATTGCAATAACACAATACATAAATACTCACACACCCATACAAAAATATATACATTCACACGTAATCAAATACACATATACACATATTACCGTCTCTGAAGTTTCTTCAAAACTAGAGTCCATTTGACTAACATATATATTATATCGTTAGTGATCTTCTCTCCATCCAACCTAGCGAGTAGTCGGGCCGAGGTTTGAGTATCCTTCCAAGACGCCCCGCGCCTGTAAGCTATATTATCGGCGTCCAAGGCCCCACCCCGCTTCGCTGTAAAAGCTTTTATAGCACAGAGGAGGTTTTTAGTCAGTATGAGGTGTTTACAACCGAGCTCGACATATGGTCCCCGTTTCGGTTATGTATTCTACTCCTCTCCAAAAAAATAAAAAGTTACTTTTTTGTCCAAGAAGAGGGAGAGAGTGATTAAGTCTGATTGAGAGAGAGTGAGAAAGGGTGAAAGTAGCATAAAGCACATTGCTTTGGAGCGACAGTAGGGAGAGAGCGAGTGAGAGAGAGCGAGAGAGCGAGAGAGAAAGGGAAAACACCCTATTGGTATTACAATTTTAGACTTGGCAATTCTATAACTTATCGTTTTGTACAACAGTAAACGCAGATCGTTTTTATTTGTTTTCATTATAATTAGTACATATTTATTATAATGTAAATAAATATACTAATGATAATGGAAAAAAACACATCCTATACATAATATTATAGAGTGTGTAAGTTTCATAAATAAACATTTTTTGGTTCAACTTAGCAGTTGTTCAGAATAAGTAATTAATACTCGTCATCTTTTTGTTCATAATTTACTTTTTTTTTAAGTTTAGAGGTTAGGAAATTTTAATATCTATAAATAACATGTGGGATTTTAATTTGCCACTCGTCATTTGAGAAATTAATATACAATTTTACATAAAATATAAAATAAAAATATTTCATAATTTCTAATTTTGAGAACACATAGTATTTAGAGAACACATAAATATAAACGAGATTCAAAAATTAGTTTACCAATTTTCACTTCTGACATATTGTGTAGACGCATGTTAAATATGCAAGTTATATAAGCTAATCAAGAACTGTCTACGTTATCATACACCCATTTTAAATTCTTGTAAAATATAAAAACAACATAGCAATTGTAATAACTAATAAATTTAGGCTTAGACATAAAGCTTCAAGAAACCAATTTAAATGTCATAAATAAAGGCTCAAGAAGGAATAGAATATTCACTTAGTTAAATTTTAATAATAGAACCGTAATTTCATCGAGACCTCTTCGCTATCTGTCGCTAAGTCTAACTTACCGTCTTCTATGATTAATGAGAGCATTATGTCCGGATTCATAATTAAATGCCAGCAAAAGTATAATAAAGATATTATTTTATTCAGTTGAGTGACATAGCCTCAGGACGGCTTTTACTGTGTAATAAGATAATCGCCATTTTCTTCCTTACAAAGAAAATCATTTAATACAATAAAGCGGATTTTCAAAAGCAAAATGATTTGCATATAACTGGAAACAGTTAACTTAATTAAATTGGTTCCATCTCTACTGTAAGCGAATTAGAGACGAGTATATATTAAAATTTATATAATAAATTTTGAGGGTGTGTGTGTGTGCGTGCGTGCACTTAATATGTTAAACTTACGTTGCAAACCAAAACAAATACTAATTCAAAACCCTCAATATTTAAATAATATGATGATGGGCTATTTTAGACGTTACATGATACCTACCACAATATTCACCCTACCTCGAATATGTAGCGGGAAATTGTAGTCTAACTTAGCCCTAAGATGACAAAGTATGTGCATTTACCAATAAAAAGTCTCCTTTTGTCGTGTTTCATCGATTCAAGATCACTTTTCTAACTACCACAGCTTGTGTCGGCATACTCAATATATCGACATTTATTTCCGTAGTAGTACTTCAAACCTGGCGGCAGACTGTCATAGATGAAGCTTAAGACATCCTAGGAAATACCTTGAGTGAAATTAAGAGAGATGCTCAGGACCGATCGCGATGGTGATGCACTGTGGATGCCCTCTGCCCCAGCTAGGGGATACAGGAACCTTAGAAGAAGAAGACTTCAAACTTCAAGCCACCGTACAACTACATAAGGTCTATATATAGCTTCACATCGAATAGTCATTTCACCTCTGGGTGGGCGCTCCCCAGTACCAGCTTCTTCCATTTGACCACATAAAACGAACAGCGGTAACAATCACCGACGATTAACGGCCGTTTTCAATCGTATCTCTAGTTACGGATATATTGCTATCACCGTTTAATGACAAGATCTTATCTATCCATAGTTATGTCCAATATAGTTATATTCCAATGCTTTTTTGATAGGTAATTGACATGTAAGTAAGCGTAAAAGGATAGATTTGTCTACCTTTAGTAAATTAAACTAAGGATAGATAGGTTATTGAAAACGGCCGTAAGACATTTCCGATTAGCTAGATAGATAGTGCTCAGAGGAGTTATTTGGGTTGATACCAGCAGGCTAATAACAACCGATATTACATCAAAATGTGAAATTTTACCGGCATAATGGTCTGGCATTCAACAATCGCGCATTTTGCGCGGACTTATTCTTTCCTAGTAGAGTACTAAGTGGAATTAATTACCGGCTGCAGTTTTCCAAAACGTTACGACGTTCCATGGTAGAGTATACTCACAACTCCCAGTTAAAGTATAAAGGCCTGTGCAACATATTACTTTACCCCTGATATTGAAGATGCCCATGTCTATTGCCCCCCTCTTAGTTTTATAAATAAAATACTAGCTGACCCGACATTGTTCTGTTAGTGATAAAAACTTCTCTTGAGGGTGGAATTTCGTAAAATCCATTATGAGCTGACCTTTACTCAGCGAAATGGAATATTCCTACCTAATTTTAAGTCTCTTCTCCTCATGGTTCCAGAGATATTGTGATAAGTCAATATATAGGCGAAAATCTCTTATATGTATAAAATATATGTATTCCTTTTGTCTCCTTGACTTGTACTTTCAACTTTGATAACTTCATATTAACTTTGATATATTATTTGCATGACTTATTCAATTGTCTCTTATTGAATGAATAGGCAACCTGAATACAAATACGATTTGTTGTTCTCAATTTTAGAACGCTTAAAAAATGTCAATGATTTAATAAAACAGTTCAAGAGACCAATAAAAACAGAGTATTGGTTACAGCTTAAGCAAGGTACTAATCAATACATGTGGGAAACACCAATCCTGCAACAATTGGTTCTGTTTCTCACCGTTGATTACTAAATACAATCGTTGCTGATGCGGTCGGGGCAATGTAAATTGCAACTCTCACACTAACACTGTACAGCTAATTGTGTCTGTTGTTTTAACATTGCAATTTCGACGTCTATTGAAATTATAAATTCTTAACACTCATATATTCACACTAACTTATAAGTTATATTCGTTTATTAATAAAATGAAAACAAAAAAAGAATGAATCATAAAACTGTATTTAGGTAACAGAGACTAGCACTTAAATTTACACAATTTTATGTTTTTATTTGTTAAATATCTCAAATATAACAAGTTGCATTTTTTATCCAACCGCTTTTCTTCTCGGTTGTCTGGGATTCAACTCCCTGGAAGTAAGAACTGTAGATTAGATAGTGTCAGCCTGCAAAATTTTACACGCATATGTCCGTGTAAAATTTTACGAAGTTACGGATGATTTTCACAACGATCTGTTACAGTTATATGTACCTGACCACTACTTTTGTAACCAAAATTATAAACTTTTTGTTGCTCCTTTGTCTCGCACTGTTGCGCGGAGTAATCAACAATACTACCTACCGCTCATCCTCTCCATGTTAAATCCAATCCTAACTGCAATTTGTTGGAAGATAGGTGGAGTGTTTTACTATGTACTTCTTTGGCTCTACGAGCGTAATTTTTAAAGTAACATAAGTAAATTATTCTTGCCGGCAGCCGGACTAACCCAACCGTGACACATTTGAGCTTAGTAGGCTGACTCGTTCTTTAACAGCTTATAGCGTTGGTGACGGAATCGGTTACTGTGGCTTCTCTTCTGGTTGGCGGCGGGAACAGTTCCAGGATTTGAAAGCCTCAGGATGACTGCGATAGTCGCGCCACAAAAAATGCAGTTGGATCCTCATATTGGGCGAGTCGAGGGTTTCAAAAGATGTCGTGCTTACCCTGGCACTTGTCAAAGCGAGGCTTTTGCTCGCGGAATACGGCAGAGTGGCTGTGGCATTGCCCTGGGCCTTCAGGGAAAGGCAAAGCATCTCTAGGCAAATACAAAAAATATTTCTTTTTCAGAAGTAGGTATATAAAGAAAATAGTTGAATGTATGGAATTCTTTATCCGGCCTTTTTAAGCATATGTTTATTATTTACCATGAATGTTATAGTTATATGTAATTCTATCTTACCATTGCTATAATAAAATCGTAAAGTGTCTGCAACATAATATTTTCAAAAAAATAATTTCTACGCGTTAATTGTAATTGACGTTGCTGAAGCTAAGAAATAGTTTTCTATATTTTTATCTGCTCTCTGGTCTCCATATGGCCTGGTCGAAACAGCTTAAAAGATTTAAATGTGGTTATCCCATGTATCGTGGTAGACTCCATTTAGCTTTAAGTGATCGTTAATTCCATACAATACTGATATATACAAACAAAAAAGCTACGTTTATGTGAAACCAAATATGGCTAGTACTTTTTACAAAGCGTATATATTTCTAATAGTAATTATAATAAGATATCCATAAAATTTAATTGAATTCCGATATAACTTCACTCTTCTTACATAATGTAAGAAAAAAAGCGAGCGAGCACACGCAAAAGCAATATCGAAAGACAGTCCCTTCTTAAGTGACGTGAACCGTTTAATGCCATCGAGTTTGACTTAGTTATAAAAATTGAGCTTTGAAACAAGGTAAAAGTACTTTGCGCCTGCTGTCGATTTATTTTTTCATTACATTACTTAATTCTTAGAGGCTATGTAAGTATCTTAGGTTTATGTATGTGTATATGTATATGTGATTTTGTAACGCTAAAATGCTTTTAAAGATGTAGTTAGATAGGAAGGTAAGTAAAGGGTTGATGAGAGAATAATACAGAATAATATATTTTGCAACAAAGTCCCCCGTCTGTCTGTCTGTCTGATCGCGATATACTTAAAAATTACTGCACCGATTTTCAGGTTGTTTTCACCAATAAATAGCGTCGTACACAAAGAAGGATATAATTTGTTAAATATTTTTGATACAGCAAGCGTCGCAAATATGTTGGCCTCAGTGAGTCATACATCTTTGTGCCGTTTGGTGTCGAGACACTTGGCCCGTGGGGCCCAGAGGCGCGGAGAATGTTCAAAATACTATCTTCGCGCCTCAGTAAGGCTACTGGAAACCCAAGCGCTGGCAGCTATTTCGGTCAACGGATCAGCCTTGCTATCCAACGCGGTAATGCTGCCAGTATTCTTGGTACGCTTCCACGTAATGATAGTTTTAATTTTATGTAGTCGTAGTATTGTAAATATAGTTATAAGATTTATTTTGTTTGAATAATAAATATAATATGTTATTTGATACATTGTTGTATACATTAACGATATTTTTGGAGTAGTCGGTGAATAATAAGCCATTCGGAAGGTTACAACGAAAACGCTGTCTAAGCCCTTTGAGATATAACAAAATAATGTGGGATCAAATTGTGTCGATATCTTATATCTACAGAAAAGCTCGGGATGGCATATGTCTATCTCTTAAGGATAAAATACCATATCCATTTTAATACTTAAAAAAATGGATATTATAAAGCAGTAATGTAAGAGTTGATTATACAAATACCATATTAATACTTATCATTTTATTACTGCATCACTACATAGTATAAAACAAAGTCGCTTTCTCTGTTCCTATATCGCTATGTATGCTTAAATCTTTAAAACTACGCAACGGATTTTGATGAGATTTTTTTAATAGATAGTGATTGAAGAGAAAGGTTTATATGTATAATAAAATCCATTAAATGGTGGAGAAATAATGTTATTTTTGATGTTTCTAATGTGATGTCGTAAATAATTACATACAAATATGAAATTTAACATAAAAAAAATTATCGTACCGAGCATTTTTTTTATTTGTTTGTTATTTATATTCATAAAAAAGGATTCCTTTTGTTTGTTTTAAGTTTATTTTATACAAAAGACATTACATATTTCAGGTGGCTTTAGACAATATTATTCCCGAATACTAACATATTTTTTTTTTCTATCGACAGAACAGCGTCTGTCGGGTCAGCTAGTTTATAATAAATAATAACATCAGCTCTTACTCTTATTTCTTTAGTATTTTGAATATTAAACAACTAGCTGACGCACACACTGACTAATCATTATCGGGTTTTTTAATTAATTATTTATCTGGTCGCCTATGCGCTAGTATATTCTAAGTATTAGTATAGCTGCTATAATAAAATAATAATAGAAAGCAAAACGGAGTATTCCAGCGAACCATGTGAATTAAAAAATACACTTAAGAATGGTAAGGTACATGAGAGAAGGGAAAACTTCATCAAAGTGATGTAAATAGTGCTACTTTTGTTTAATATTTCATATAGTAATATCATTTACAATATGTGCAACGGTCAAGCAGTCGAAACGGCAGAAAAGTGCGCCGCTGTGGAACCTCAGCTGGCATGCTGTGTCAAAAAAGTTTCTATCTTCTTATTCATCTTCTTTCCTTTTATAAAACATCTTTAGGCGCTATGAGAACTATAAAGCACAATTTTAATTTAACTATCCAATTAACTACAATACGAGCAGGACGTTCAGCTGATGGTAATTGATACGCCCTGCCCATTAGAACGCAGTGTTACTCAGCATTCTTGAAAAACTCTTAAATCAGAGCGGCACTATAACGTCACCTTTAGACATAAGATGTTAAGTCTCATTTGCCCAGTTATTTCACTAGCTACGGTGCCCTTCAGACCGAAGCGCAATAATGTTTACACATTACTGCTTCACTGAGGAAATACGCACCGTTGTGGTGCCCACAATCATTCACACATCCGGCTACAGCCGGCATCCTGTGCAAAGGAGCCTCCTACTGGAAAATTCACTTAGTCGCCTCTTATGACACCCTTGGGTCTAGGACTTCCCTATTCCTTTTATGTCCTGGGGAAGCACCGGGCAAACTAATATACTCTATACCAATATTATAAACATAGAAGTGTGTATGTTTCAATTATAGTTAATCAGGCTAAAACAGCTGAATGGATCTCAATTTAATTTGTGACACAGATTGTTTGCTAGATCGAAACATATATTGATGCCATGTCAACACAGACAAAGTTGCAGGTAATAGCTTTACAAAACTTAATATTAAGATTGAATTCTTCTCTTCAATTATAATATTTTGCTCTCGGAGTAATTCAACTGAAAGGAATAATCGTTCTAAGTTAGAAACATCGCAATATTGGTACAGGTCAACACAATCTGCTGCCGACTGATTTATGACAATACGGGTAAAAAGTTCTGCTTAGTGTTCGTTCTAACGGCCACGGATTTATCTAAAGCCAAAAATGGTTGTATTGATATATTTATATTAATTTAAAATTACAGAATAATATTAGTCGAGTATCTCAAAATATCCGTCCATCCGTTTAATTACGACGACCCATATAGCCCAGTGGTAAGTGACCATGCTTCTGAGCTAGAGATCCCCTGTTCGAGTCCAAGGATAAGCAATAATTTGTATGATGCTACTTTTTTCAAATTTATGTTTCTTTAAATAAGTATATCGTATTAAATATTATCGTTCCCTTGCATCCATACCGCAGGCTTGTTTAGGGCAAGACACACTTTTACATAAATTAAAAGTGTGTCAATATTAATATTCAAATTCAAATATTTTTATTCAAACTAGGGCTTCAAATAACTTATTTAAAGTTAAAAACTACTATCCACTCGATTACGCTTATGAGTATGCCTCAGACCTGAGAAGAACGGTTGCAAGAAATTCAGCGGGTTTTTTTTATTTCATCATAGTAATATATCCTACTTATCATACCATATAATATAATAATTGTTTTTAGAAAACCTGAGGGCGATTGCTCCATTCCCAGTGACCTGGCACCCAGTGACTTCAATATTTTTCAACGTTGATAGATTATTTGCTTAATTGTATTTGAAGTATTTTAAGTTTAGAAAAACGAGTATTACGAGAAGCAAAATCAGATTTAAAAAAAAAAGATTTAATTTAAAAGAAATTGACTGGCCGCAGCGACATTTTTTTATGAAAATAAGGGACGAGACGAGCAGGACGTTCAGCTGATGGTAATTGATACAGCCTGACCATTACAATGCAGTGCCGCTCAGGATTATTGAAAAGCTCAAAAATTCTGAGCGACACTACAACTGCACGTCACCTCGTCGTCGTCACCTTGAGACATAGATTGCGAAGTCTCATTTGCCCAGTAATTTCACTAGCTATGGCACTATTCAGACCAGACCGAAACACAGTATTGCTTACACATTATTGCTTCACGGCAAAATTAGGCGCCGTTGTGACACTAGCCGGCATCCGGTGCAAAGGAGCCTCCCACTCACACGACATAGATCGTATTCTCATAAAATTTGTTATAAACAAGAGATTGGATATTGAAATCGGCCATAAGGAACCTTCAAGTTTTAAGCATACTCTCACCTTAAAGTGCGTCAACGAGTTTCTTTACCTCTAGTTACCTTCTTCGCGACATTTTAGCACCCCTCCCCGTCACTGTCTGTCACCTCAAGGGACGGTCGCGCACGGAGTTGTCGCACTATAGTTATAACTTTCCATCAAGCGAACCCCTTGCCTTTATGACCCCCTTAATAATGCACGTAATACTAAGATAAATGAAACACCATTGACATTTTTGCAGTTTATTTTCCATTATAATACTGAACATCAATATTCATTTGGATACACACATAGTATATTATCTATAGATAGTGATGCGTACTACACATTCAATTATATAAATTTAAAATAAAACTAAATGGGTTACACAACGAGTAAAAAAATCATAATATAGGACAATAATTTATAGTTGCCAATCCTGAGTAGGCAAAGTTGTATTAAACTAACTTAGTATCGTTTGCTGGTCTTTTGAAGATTTATTATTAATTGATATGTTAAGTTATGTTAAAAATAAGTTGCAAAGATATATTCGAATTCTAAATTCCTAAAGGTGGAGACTGACTTCTATAGTTTGTTTGTAATGTATCATTCGGGACCATTTCGTCGACACAGATTGACTTCTATCGTATATTTGTAATGTATCATTGAGCTCTTGGCTCAAGTGTACTCCATCTCTTCTCAAAATGTCATACGTAGAAGTAGTGAGTACATTAAGATTTTGTTACTTGTGTACTTGTAATTGTCGATAAATAAAAGGAATTTTTCGTCGTCCTACTGCATCTTACTTATTGAAAATCGTAAGTAAAAAACGAGGTGGATTGCGCTTGCGACTTGCTCTCGCGACGGCGCGACCTGCACTGACTGGCTTATAATGTAAAACTCAAATGGATTCGCTAAAAAACCGACAGTCGAGTGGATACGCGGTGCTCGCCGCCAATTATTACATTACAAACTAACGTTACAAGTTAATCTTTGGTTTCTGTTACAAAAACTCGATACATTACACAAAAATATAACAAGTCAATCTCCACCTTAATATTTTACATTATTCTTTTATTTGTGATGGATTTTAGAATTTTAATTAATATTCAAAAATGATCAAACTATAGTTATCATTAATGATAATGGAGTGGATCACATATCAGCCTTAACGGCGAGGGACGGAGTGGCTTCCGCCACTTCACATTTCAATTAGCAATATTTGGCAAATATTTAGTTTTTCAAATACCATTTAAAAATATATCCAAGAAATGGTAAAATATAAACGTAAAATGCTGCTCTAATAAGAGTTACCAAGGTTTTATATACCTTCACCAACTTTACTTAAATTTAAAAATAATAGCGGCCTACATAAAATAAATAAGGTTTTAATTTTATGATATGATCCATACTACGCCTATGGCGTTTACATTGTTATATAAAAACTTGAATTCAATTCCACAAAATAACAATAAAATAATCTATAATAAAATCTTACATTGTAATAACATGCATAGGATGAGCTCATAATATTTTCGTGTAGAAATAATAACAATAAAATCTGGGTTAGGTATTTAAGAGGTACAGTTACAGAAGAATCTTATACACTAACATCTATAGTCATATGTATTATAGAATGAATATTAACTAACACTTACCCATAAACATGAATTGATAGATTGTATATGTAATAATATATGACACTAGTGGACAATAGTAGATAAACATAAGTTTCTATAAAAAGTATAATTCAACTCAATATTAATTGTGTGTTTGCCTTAGAAATGTTTTAAATAATTTTTCGTATCTGGCTTAGATGTGAATGTATAAATATTAAACCAAATTCATAGAGATATACTACAAACAGGTATAATAAATAAATAAAGAAAGATAACAAACATTACCAAAAAAATATTTCTCCCTGTTACACCAGGATAAAATAATTAGTTCGAATGTTTTTATAAGATACAACTTCCGAAAGTCGACTGAAACAAAAATCAGGTGAAGAGAAATTATTTAAAGCCTAATTGAAATTTAGTGGATGTTTCAATAGGCATTATATCACCGGTTTTTATTGCCACCAGACAATTTGCCACATATGAATTACCATCACATCCCTAGTAGTTTAGATGCGATATTTATTCTTTATTATCTTTAAGATATTTTAATATCAACTTCAAGGTTTTTAATTTAATATAGGAACAAAAGAACAAAATTTTCTGGTGTTGTAATAGGTAGTGGGTGGTGATGATGATGCACCCAACAGTTCCCTTGCCTTATCATTTATCTGAATTGAAAAAAAAAAAAAAAAATTGAAAATGTTAGAAAAATCCACCTAGTCTCAATGATTTGCCAATATAGTATACCTACAAGTATATCACTAATCGTAAATTATTTTAAGACCCTGATACTCATCTTAACGACAAGACCCAATTTTGAATAAACAAGTAGACAGCTATTTTCATAAGCACGACATATAGATTACAATAATATACTTATATTAGTCTAAAATCCGAATAGGAAGATATCTTCACTCATCCAATTAAAGGATGAAAAGTATTTTATATCACGTTTAACATGTTAAAAATGCTTTTCACACGCCTACGTGTCACTGAGTTCATAATAAAATTATCTTTTTTTTTAATATGAGGTTTATTAATTAAGTACATGCGTGCAGCTTAGTAATATTGACTTACCTGTTCATATCTGTCAACCCAATAGAGGAGACGGCAAAAAGATTATAAGCCATAAGACATTCTATGTATAATCTTTGATACTTTCGATTGTATGAATATGTTTCTGAAAGGGTAAAAAGTATATATAGTCTTAACAAAACTTGTTACTCATGATTCATTAATTAACATTGTAAATTTGATATTAAATACCTTTCATACAATAAACTTCCTATTCGCATCCTCTGCTATATTATCATTATAGAGATATATAGAGATATCAATGATATATTAATCTTAGTACCATTTATGATAAATACAATTTGGCTAAATATTAACACGAATGATTATAATATCGTAACACATACAAAGATCCTTGATAAGTAACGGTATTATGATACCTAAGAAAACGTAAGGGTTACTATTTGACACTGCAACAAATATTATTTTATAAATGATCAATCTCAAATCGCTTACAAATTCATAGGTCCAATCTGTCACATTTCTTGTTAACATAACGCTTTTCATCGTGTCTGATGTTTATCTTATCGTGTTTAAAATTTATCCAAACATTATCTTATAGACTACTGAATGTCTTAGCTTCAAATATCGTGTAGATACAGCGTTTTAAAACGCATTGATTAAGGTTAACTTTTAATTGAATCATATCCAGAATGTATCCAGTCTCTCTAAGAATAGATTGTCTTAATCCGTAAATCCCACAATCCAATCAGCTATTCGTAGCATATCACAAAGATATACATTTCACAAGAGTCTTTAATTTTATAGTATAAGTTTACAAGCTCCTTTAAAACTTTTTCATTATAACTCCAAAAGGAAGTATGAATAATTTTCAATTATTTCGGCGGCAATCCCAGGAAATCCCATACAAGGTAAGGAAAAGCGGAAGATTTTCAAGTAAAATTTTTACTTGCATTGCGATTTTAGGATTGCATGATTGTTACCTGTAAAATAATTAGTTCGTTATAAAATAATACTTTCGTTCAACTTTCAAACTTGTCGCTAATTACGCCGGTAAGTTGAGAAAGTGTGGTTTGCGTTGAAATTAGTGCAAAGAACAAAAAAGGTGAAGGTGGCGGAGTATTAATAGAAACGTTGAAACTTTATAATTATTTAGTTATACGGGGCGTCCCACGGCTATGCCACATAGAAAGGAAGTATACCTTAAATATTGTAGATGAAACATTTTACTGCAAGTAGATTTTTTTTTTATAAAAAAAATAATTTAAACTGCATTCATAGATTTTTAAATAATTGCCTGATTGAACCTAATATCTGAATGTAATACAGAAATAACATATGCCACCATAGCCTTTCCATTAGCATGTGACTAACATGATCTAACTACAAACCGATTTTCATGAAGATCGTGCAATGCTTATAATATTGCATCTAAATATAAATATAGAAAAAAAATTCGTAATTGTGGAATTAATGTAAATTAAAATTAATAATTAAAAAAATAAGACAAAGTACTTTTATTTCTACTATTCAAAGTCGATAAAGGGTCAACCTGGTATCCCGAACCGTTGAGAGAAGGTCTCCTTCTCTGCGGTTCACGTTTTTATACCTCGAAGTTATACTTAACTCTAATAATTTCCCAAGAACAGCAGCCCACAGCAGCTCTGATGAATTTATTTTCATAGAGCTAGAGGTCTTTATGGTCCGGAGTAGTCGTAGAACTATTTCTATCGGTTGACGGAAAGAAATCGGATGAGGAACCGGATCTAGTGCGTAAACTACCATAGAAAAGTTCTACGAATACTTCGGAACGTGTTTCCACGGATACGTATCGGATTCGGATCGTTTCGATTCGCACTAGCGAAAGCGCTCTAACTATGTAACTAACCATTTGATCGTCTTACAGACGATACAATTCAGTAGAATCAGAGAGGCGTCGCGATTGAGACGAGCTCGAACGACGTACGCCTCTTGGTGACCATCAGACTTGTCGGAACGAGCTTGGCGGAAGAGCAGCGGCCTCATCTTGCATTTGGGTGTTGGAGGGCGAGCCGTACTGTTAGATTGAAATTAAACTTAATTACTAAGACATACTAAAAATAACAACGATACTTAAATAATTTATACATCTAGATAGTCTCTTGCTGTTGGACAACCGATACAAACAGGCCAGGAATATTAGTTTAGAATGCGTGAGATACTACGTCTTACACTATTGATTTGTATGATACTTTATGTTAGCATTGCACGAAATAGAGGTTAGTTGTAAGGTTAATTTTTCGACATTTTCACAGCTATCATACACACACATACACACACATACATATATTATATATACACTGCACAAGTTCGCATTTCTTCTTCACTCCACAAACATAAAAAAGTAAATCTTTGGAACTTTACACGTGGTAAATGAGGTGCTACAAAACCATATTTTATAATAAGAAATCAATGCGTGTAAAACATGTGTCCTATGATTAGTATGTGGAGTGTAATTCATTGCAGCACAATGAATTACTGAAAACCAAAAATTATGAGAAGCACCGCAATTCCGCTCGTCATACTCATCCATAAGTTTTTTAAATAAGCTCAAACCTTTTACTAGCAATGATTGATGCCGATCTTTATGGTGTAATTAGTTTTTTCATTTATATTATATGTATTCATGTACATATATTCTAGACAGAATCCAGTATAAAATTTTCTAACAAGTACTTAAATAATTGTACTTAAGTAATGCATATACACAATGAAAATTTTGGTGAAAGTTAAAATAATATAAACAAATTAGTTTAATTACTTCTAGAAAATTATGAAAAGTTATGTAAAAATAAATAATAAAAGGAATAAATTTTTTTAAATGCTTACTGCAGTATAGGTTACAGTGTCCCAATCAATAGAATCTGCTTCACGACGAGACCTACGCGGAGGTGTTGGCTGATTAAGACGTATGACAGGACTCTGTGGAGTATGAACCGGAGAGCCTGGTGGTGAACCTGCTTCAGAATCAGTAGAACCACATCGTCGATGCACAATGTACTCAATAAGGGCTATAATCATCGCGACCCCCAAAACACCGGTTAATATGTAGAATATTCCAGCAAATTGTGTCAAAGTCATCTCTTTGCCATCAGCCTGCAAATATTTGAATATTATAGAAGCAATATTTCTTAAAGTTTTAGCATTATCATTACAAGATTAGGTATGGTCGTAAGTTGAAACCGAACCGCATGGATAGTTCGAATTCAAATATTTTTATTCAAAATAGGATATAAAAAATCTACCATCCCTTGGGAAGTTTATGCCTCAGAAGAGTAGTAGAACGGGCGCAAGGACTCAGCTAGCTTTTTCTTTTTTTTAAATTTCGATTCGATCAAATGTATAACTTAAAAAGCCTGATGATTGAATGACGTTGAAAGTGTCGGTAATGAGTTCACATATTATTTGTTTTAATTTTCAAAAATTAAAAACATAATAATTATAAAGAGAATCGAGTGACGAATACTTTTCTTATACATCGTATCATGATATATAATGATTATGATCATAACAGTCATGGAAAAGTAAACTATAGAAATTAGAAAATCATTTAAGGAGTGTTTAATTTAAATAACAAAACACAATATTTACTACCACAAGCTAGGTTTTTCTTAAATAGAGTTTTTAAGTTTATTATTAAATATAGCCATAGAAATACTTACCTGATTGTTACAGGTATGTGGAATAAACCATTTCTGAATCAGTCGATATAATTCTCCATCATTTCTTAGCATCAGTAAGGCCATGTTAACACCCTCCCTAAAATAAATAGTAAAGAAACAACAAAAACTATGGAAGAGAATATTAGCAGTGAAAATTTAGCATTGCAATAAAATAATATCGCAACGCTTTCTATGACTTCGCAATAGACATAAAGTAATAGACAATTTTAAACCAACCGTAAAGGTGATCCTTTTGGGAATGCCACAGCAAAATCTTGAAGCCCAGACTCCATTACGGAAATGACCATATCACACGGTTTGTTCTTTTCCTAAAATAATTATAAAATGAAATAAAAAAGATTTTTCATTAGATATATGGCTTAAAATATGTGTTAATAGACTGGCCATAAAAAAAAAACGTAAAAACATTTTTTTTTTATTCAAACTTGACACGCGTTAACTATGAAAAAATTTTCAAAGATTGCCCGCCGTTACACACATTTTTGTCCAGATCAATATAAAATTACAATTAATGAATGGACAGTTAAAGAAGATGAAAATCGTGGGCGCTAAAAATTTAACGATAAAGTATATATATAAAAGGAGAATTTAGGTGATTGCGTTCTTTTAACATTATGAATGGCGTGATTATCTCGTGTTTAAATATGTTAATATCTTTGGACTGAGCATATAAATATAACATAATAAGATCTTAATAAATGTTTCCAATGTCAAACGCTACGTACCTCGGGGCATTTAGAGACTCGGTGAAGGTTACTTTGTGGAGTCATTTGCATAACGGTCAAGTTAGAAGCTAGATTTGCCGTATAAATAGTGATTATTAATAATGTCGTAAACCACCAGGCAGCACTAATAATTCTTCCTGATAAGGACCTGTAACATAATTATTTTTTAAATCGACCTGGAAATTGGCGTGTTTTCAAATTATTAAAACAGATTTTGTTAAAATTTACTCGTACATAATATGCTTGAGTGCAGTTTGATTATTTAAATATATTATGAGCAAAGACGACAAATATAACCCACTGGTTAGTGACCCTGCCTACTGAGCTAGAGGTCCCGGGTTCGAATTCCGGTAGTGTGCAAACATTTATATAATGAATGTGGAAGTTTGTTTCCAAGTCATAGATATGTATTATATATATATGTCATATCGTTATCTTGCAGCCATAGTAGAGGCTATGCCCAGTTTGAGGCAATATAACTTCTGTAATACTTTACCAGTGGGATGCCGGCTAGATTATGGGTACCACAACGGCGCCTATTTCTCCCGTGAAGCAGTAATGTGTAAGAATTACTGTGTTTCGGTCTGAAGGGCGTCTCAGCTAGTGAAATTACTGGGCGAATGAGACTTAACATCTTGTCTCAAGGTGACGAGCGCAGTTGTAGTGCCGCTCAGAATTTTTGGGGGTTTCTAAAATCCTGAGCGGCACTGCATTGTGATGGGCAGGACCATCAGCTGAACGTCCTGCTCGTCTTGTCCCTTATTTTCATTAAAAAAAAATAGTGCCAATATTATTATTATAAAGATTGATGATTTTGTATTAATTTTATTAATTATAGCGTAGTAATAAAGCACAAAAAAAGTGGAAATAACTTCAAATGGTATTGAAACGTATAAAATGTAAGAAGTTGTTTATGAAACTATAAACACTTACCTGGGAGTGACTCCACTGCTCTGCTGAACAAATGAACCCAAAGTGAACCATATAGCTGACCAAAAGCTAAACGTTTGCCTGTAATTACTCCCTCGCTGTAACAAGAGACGTATTATCAAAAAATTATTATTCCTTAAAATGAAGAACGTTATGTTTTATCTCAACTACCCCAAAGTTCATTTAAGAAGCGATTTGATAAAGTTATTTTAAGTCTAGTTTTTTTTTCAGAACTAATAAGTGATAGTGGGTGCTCTTGAAATCTTTAACACATACCTTATAAACTATTTTGGTATTTTTTGCATGATGAAAGCATTTAAGTACAATACACAGTATTCAAAAATACGTACGTAATAATAATTTAAGTACATATTCAATTTTTTTTATTCCTAATAGGTTTACGATGTTGTAGCTGAAGCCACAACCTGGGAGTTGAACAAAGCATACAAGATTTTATCAACGATACGTCACTCGAACGGTTAGCTAAGTTGGAAAGGGCGCTCGCACGGAACGCGATAGTTCGCGGGTCAGTCAAAACATAATAATTTGTGTAGATTTGCAAGACCGACATCTTACGTCAATTTCCTAATATGCAAATATCGGGGTTAAGCCTGCTTATCATTATAGTAGATAATGTATATTTTACAGTGGATAACAGGTTATCCACTGTAATCTACTATAGTGATAAGCAATACTGCTGAACACTACACAATTTCACCGAGAACTCTTTTTTATGAGTATTAAGATCGGTAAAACATATTATTATGAGCTGATTTATACGACTGTACTACTGACTGTTCTAACGAACTGGTCTAGTTATAAAATTAACAGTCGATACTTACAAGTCGCAATAATATTAGTAGACTTGTAAGTATCGACTATATCGATATCGATATAAGTCTCTAAAAAGCGGTAAATAAAAAAACTTTTACACGCTCTCGTTCTAGCATTTGATAGCCAAGAGCTCCTTAAGATATTTGAGATTTCAAATTATCAGAAATAGTAAAAAAAAAAATCCTTTATTATAGAAATAAAACTTGGACCCAAAAATTAATAAGAAATATATTTCTGGGTTTTAAAGTTTCCTTCATTCAAAACATAAAATAACAAAGTCATATATTCATCTCACAGGTATACATCTAGTTATGTTTAAAGTAATAAAATCGTAAGCACTAATATTAATTACTTCAGCCAATGCTAAATGTTTGGACAGTGGTAATAATATCCCTGCTGTTAATAATAAATTTCAGCGAGGCTACAAACTATATATACTTAGTCTGGCCATAAATACAATGTTGCAATTAAAAATAAATAAAATATTTCATTTAAATTCGGAGTCTGTTATTTTTTTATGATTGTTCATTGAGTTTTCTCATTTTGGCGCCAATACATTAGACAATATTTTGCAATGTTAAAATATAGTGGGGCGATAAAAAGAACCGATTGCATTTCGCAAAGTAGGTATGGAACCAAATGCAATTTTTAAAACTCTCCATACGCTCCATGAAATTATTTCCATGGGATAATTCTTCACTGCCAATCGTCACAAAGTCCCGATCTTAATCCGCTGGATTATGATTTACGGTTAGTTTTGGAGAGTACGGCTTGCTCTAAACGCCATGAAAATTTGGAGCCCGTAAAACAATACGTACAATTGGCAGTGAACAAAATGTGAACAAATGGCAGGGAAAATTGTGCTTCTATTGATATCTGGCCTCAATGTTCAAAGGACTGTAGTGCAGCCAATTTATATTTTAAATCATATTATTTTTATATATTAAACTTACACACTGTAAAAGATATAAAAAAAAATATTTGCAGTAGAAATTTTTTTTCTTTGTTTCAGTATTAATGGCAAGACTAGGGACTAGACCAGTAAGTATATATATAGAGAATTTAATTTAATTTGTAGATATATAAATATAGCTATTGTATTGCTGTATGTATGTATTACAGCTAATATAAATGAACTAATGAACTGTGAGTCAAGCCGATTTGACAACGAAAATAAGTCTTAAACCAGTACTCTGTGTTCAGTGTACAGACTAGGAATATTAATTAGAAATGGCAGCCAATATTTTATAGGAGTTTGTAAGCAGCAGAGCTTAGAATCGAAATCCAACCACAACTGAGACACTAGTTTCAATCATTATTAATACACTGATGAAGATAATCGCCTTCACTATATTTTCTTGGAAAATAATCTCAAAGAAGTAGTATTCAAGCAAATTTAAAATTCATAAAATGAATTTGGAGTTTAAGTGTAATATTGCCGTGTACAACATTCGAACATTTTTTATCCTCAGCTAACTATTCGAACAGGAAGGTCGGATGAACTCTGAGAACCTGGACTGGACATACTATGTGAAGGCACTTTATAATTCTAATTGAGAAGAATATCTTGTCTCCTTTAAAAAAATATTTTTATTATTATTGTCTCATGAAATAATGACACTAATAATGAAACCTAAAATTTATATGCTTTTTGTAATTATTTGTTTACCAAGGACCACATATGCGAAAGCAATAACGCCTTCTGCTAACTTGAAATTGTATTTAGTTACGCATGAAAGGCCTAGATTGCGCTAGTTGTCGCGCATGCGTGCTGAATACGAGCGAAAAATCGACTCGCGCGCCAAAAACCAGTAAGACAGTAATTGTCTTTGAGTTCTCTGCCTGCCGTGATTGAATCTATAACCTTTTAAGCGTTTTTGTGTGCCACGTGTCCGCTACATATATTTTGAAGACTTGCTTGTGACATCAGAGGTTTCAGCGTAATCAAAGTTATAGTATAAATAGTATTACGAACTCACACTTCATCGCCTGTATATACCTCATTCCTATTAATGTTATGATATGATATGGTCTGTATCCTAACTCCAACTCAGAACTTCCATAGCTACCAGCAGTTTATATCTAATTATTTTTGTTATACATGTATGTCATGTATTTTCTTAAATTTTATAATTAAATCTTAAGCAATGGTATATTTCTTCTAAATTGCCGAACTAATCTATAAACCCCACTGTTAGGTGATTTTCTTAGAAAATTGTCTATTTTCCTGTACAATTATTACTTACCAAAATTTACTTACCTTTAATTTCTTTCAACCGTTCATCTAATATGTCGCCTAATTATGGGTCAAATTTGGAAATATACTTTCGTAGCGCTCAATTCTTCATTTAATTTGGAAAATGTAGACGCATCGGTTTAAGCACAACCACTCAGGACCAGATTATATTATCATTATATGGATAGATTAAAAATCAAAGAATTAAGATTGGCAAAGCTTAAATTAACGTGCAATATACCTATTACGTTACGTAATAAATAATGTTACGTTATTAATATAAATACAATTATTTTATCACTGTACGCCTTCTTCTTGACAATGTCAAACTAAATAGTGAACGCAGTGGTTATCTTCTCTTTGCTAAAGAACACAGATAAGATACTAAAGTCGTCAAAAAAGTTTAAAAGTGAATACAATAAAAGTTAATAAAATATAACTTACAATATTACATTTATCTGCAAATTTAGACTTTAAGTATTAAAATGTATCTTTTACCAAATTAAAAATTTAATAATCTTCAATCAAAATCTTTTTTAGAATTATCTCCATCACATTAGCTTTCAACAAAAACGCATCAAATCAACTTACTCGTTACAACTTACGCTATGATCAGCTATGATATATATGTATCTAGTTACACAGATACAAATAAAAGTTATAAACTAATGTAATAAATGTCATACGTTAACGAACGTAGCTCACTGATATGTGCTTTTAGATATAAGGTTTAAATAAAGTAATTAAGATAATAATAAAAATATTAAATTATTCAATAAAAAACCATAAGACCCGCAATGATAATTGCATTGTAATAATATTCCATGAGAGAGTTTTTTTTTGTTAAAAAATCAACAATGAAATTAAAATCAGGAAACGTTATCCATTGTATCAAATGTTTTGACTTTAGGTAATTCACTCACCTGGTCATTACTCTGTACACCTGCGTTAGGGGTATTTCTGAACTGCCACTCGTCCGGGGAGTACTTAGAGACGATATATAGACATACGCTGACTGCACCCAGACTCCCAAGGATCGCGTACTGTAACGATTTTACTTTTGAATATAAAATATTTACATTTTCAGAATACTCGTTAGTGAATAACTCCAATAACTTCAAACAATTTAGTTATTAAGAAAATATAATGAACAATTACTATAAAAGTTGTTGTTATATATTGATATCATTGATATCATCTGGGAGAGTTTCTTGCATCACTTCTTCTCTCTCAGAGCGCTATTTGTTTCCAAAGCAGTGGTAGTGTTAGAAGTGACATAAAAAAGATTTCTAGAGGAATCAATTTTGAGAAATTAATGCCTTTTGTCTTTTTTAACTGATTGACAACACCAATTCAATTACAGATAAAAAAGGGATGAGGGATGATAAAACAATTGGGAGAGTTTCTTGCACATCTTTTTCTCTCTCAGAGCGCTTTTTATTTCCGAACAATGGTAGTGTTAGACATATTAGCGCTTTTTATTTCCGAACAATAGTAGACTTAAATAGACATATTATGTCTAACACTACCATTGTTCGGAAATAAAAAGCGCTCTGAGAGAGAAGAAGATGTGCAAGAAAGAAAATGTGCAAGAAAGAAGATGTGCAAAAAATCATTGTATGTAATTACATACAATGATTTTTTTAACTCTCCAGCAGAAAAGGGCGCTATTGCTACGTGAAAACTCTCAGCAAAAACGCTTTTTGCTGCGAGCTTGAGGCAAAGTGATTTAAATTTCGAACCCCACGTGACCATACATCCGGGAATTACTCTGCGTTAATAAATGATTTTTACAATAAACTTTGTTAAATATGAGCTTAATTGTTTCTCTTACCATAACCTATGTTACCTATATAAGTCGAGGTGAAAAGTTGTATGTTTCACACGAGAGCAAATGTTTTTTTTTCGTCTCGTGCCTTTAAATACCTCAGTAGTCTATATTAGAATCACTCGCTACGTTCGTGATTCAATTCTAGACTTCTTCGCCAATTCGTGATTTAAAGTCAGCACTCGCAGCGAAAAATAACTTTGCTGATTGTTGAACAAATAACTATCATCTAACAAATACAATGACAGAACAAATGTTTCCACATATAAAAGGCTATTGCTAGTTTGTAAATACGCTATATTCAACAGAATATCCAGCATTCAATCTTTGCTTTACTACTTCGCCAATTCGTGATTTAAAGTCAGCACTCGCAGCAAAAAATAACTTTGCTGATTGTTGAACAAATAACTATCATCTAACAAATACAATGACAGAACAAATGTTTCCACATATAAAAGGCTATTGCTAGTTTGTAAATACGCTATATTCAACAGAATATCCAGCATTCAATCTTTGCTTTACTACTTCGCCAATTCGTGATTTAAAGTCAGCACTCGCAGCAAAAAAACAACTTTGCTCGCTTGTTGAACAAATAACTATTGTAATGTCTTGTATTAACTGATTGACAACACCAATTCAGTTACAGATAAAAAAAAACAGCAATGATTTAAAAATATCTTGATACTTACCCACAATTCATTTGAGAGTGGTTGGAGGAATGCAAAAATGTTCGACAGTGAGGTTTGATAGCTCTTTGTGACTGTATCAAAGGACAAGAACGTCTTGCTAAAATCAACTATAGCTTCCCTTTCCACTGTAACTGTTAGTGGCGAAATAGCCATATCTGCCTCCTGTTAAAAAATGTTTGGGTATTATTTATTATAACAAATAGTTGCGAAAAAACGTTAATCTTATAAAAAGTAATTCGTTGGCATCATCTTCTACTAGTAAAATATAGATTTACTACACATGTATATCACTTATAATTAGTATTACGATGAAAAATATTCAAATATTCGTAATGAAATGAAAATAAAATGTGACCACAACATAAAATTATACTTGTGTAAAAGGCACTCCCGTTAATTTTTCTGCCACTAATCACTTTGCCTTATTCGACTCGAGCCGAACTTAACCAAAAATGCGTTACGTAGTTTATAATGTGACAACCCAGTTGCATTAATACCTTCAAAATCTCAGCTAAGCGTGACTAAAGAAGATTTCACTTTATAGAGATTGTAATAAAATACATGTTAATTAAGAGTTGGTGTGATATTTATTAAACACTAGTTGACCCGACAGACGTTGTTCTGTATATAATAAATAAAATAATGTTTTTATTTGAATTTGTCAATAATATATCATTACATCAAAAATTACTTCGTAAAATATGCACCCTGCTGTCGTAATGAAATTGTTTCACAGAAGAACTGTCAAACCGTGCGTCAATAAATTCTCTCATAGAACTTATGTATGGACACATCAAAGGAAAAACAAATTTGTTGTTTTTATTTAATTTAGCAGCATTTTCCTATTTTTTCGCCTTTTAAACCTTCTCTGGACTTCCACAAATAATTCAAAACCAAAATTAGCTAATCGGTCCAGCCGTGCTTTAGTTTTAGCGAGACTAACGAACAGCAATTCATTTTTATATATATAGATACATAGATTAATTAATTTCACAAGATACTAGAGCGTGGTACATCATTACCAAAAACTTATCACATTTTATTTCTCCTTTTCCTTCGTATATAAGTAACAGTATATGCGCGTGATAAGGGACCTGTCCAGCTTTATGCTTTGTGCGTTGTCCATAAACGAAATGTTTTCGGGACTTTGCCAATGCCGTAAAATAAACGAAAACTATAACGCAGGAGCAGCTGAAACTACCTATATTCTCCCCTTCATATAAAATATATT